>NW_028274813.1:53115075-53266590 GCF_037043125.1 Eumetopias jubatus
TCCATTTTGAGTCTATTTTTGTGTGTGGTGTAAGGAAATGGTTCAGTTTCATTCTTCTGCATATGGCTGTCCAATTTTCCCAACAACATTTGTTGAAGAGACTGTCTTTTTTCCATTGAACATTCTTTACTGCTTTGTTGAAGATTAGTTGACCATAGAGGTGAGGATTCATTTCTGGGCTCTTTATTCTGTTCCATTGATCTATGTGTCTGTTTTTGTGCCAGTACCATACTGTCTTGATGATGACAGCTTTGTAATAGAGCTTGAAGTCCGGAATTGTGATGCCACCAGCTTTGCTTTTCTTTTTCAACATTCCTCTGGCTATTCAGGGTCTTTTCTGGTTCCATACAAATTTTAGGATTATTCGTTCCATTTCTTTGAAAAAAGTGGATGGATTTTGATAGGGGTTGCTTTAAATGTGTAGATTGCTCTAGGTAGCATTGAGATCTTCACAATATTTGTTCTTCCAATCCATGAGCATGGAATATTTTTCCATTTCTTTGTGTCTTCCTCGATTTCTTTCATGAGTATTTTATAGTTTTCTGAGAACAGATCCTTTGCCTCTTTAGTTAGATTTATTCCTAGGTATCTTATGATTTTGGGTGCAATTGTAAATGGGATCGATTCCTTAATTTCTTTTTTCTTTTGTCTTGTTGTTGGTGTATGTAAATGCAACTGATTTCTGTGCATTGATTTTATATCTTGCCACTTTACTGAATTCCTGTATGAGTTTTAGCAGTTTTGGGGTGTAGTCTTTTGCGTTTTCCACATAAAGTATCATATCATCTGCAAAAAGTGACAGTTTGACTCCTTCTTTGCTGACTCGGATGCCTTTTGTTTCTTTTTGTTGTCTGATTGCTGAGGCTAGGACCTTTAATACTATGTTGAATAGCAGTGGTGATAATGGACATCCCTGCCGTGTTCCTGACCTTGGGGGGAAGCTCTGTTTTTCCCCATTAAGAATGATATTCGCTGTGGGTTTTTCATAGATGGCTTTTATGATATTGAGGTATGTCCCCTCTATCCTTACACTCTGAAGAATTTTAATCAGGAAAGGATGCTGTACTTTGTCAAATGCTTTTTCTGCATCTATTGAGAGGATCATATGGTTCTTGTTCTTTCTTTTATTAATGGATTGTGTCACATTGATTGATTTGCAGATGTTGAAACCACCTTGCAGCCCAGGAGTAAATCCCACTTGGTTGTGGTGAATTATCCTTTTAATGTACTGTTGGATCCTATTTGCTAATATTTTGGTGAGAATTTTTGCATCCATGTTCATCAGGGATATCGGTCTCTAATTCTCCTTTTTGATGGGGTCTTTGTCTGATTTTGCGATCAGGGTAATGCTGGCCTCATAAAATGAGTTTGGAAGTTTTCCTTCCATTTCTATTTTTTGGAAATTTTCAGAAGAATATGTGTTAATTCTTCTTGAAATGTTTGGTAGAATTCCCCTGGGAAGCCATCTGGCCCTGGGCCCTTGTTTTTTCGGAGATTTCTGATGACTGCTTCAATTTCCTTCATGGTTATAGACCCGTTCAGGTTTTCTCTTTTTCCTGGTTCAGTTTTGGTCATTGATACATCTCTAGGAATGCATCCATTTCTTCCAGATTATCTAATTTGCTGGCATATAGTTGCTTGTAATATGTTCTTATAATTGTTTGCATTTCTTTGTTGTTGGTTGGGATCTCTCCTCTTTCATTCATGATTTTATTTATTTGGGTCCTTTCTCTTTTCTTTTTGATAAGTCTGGCCAGGTGTTTATCAATCTTATTAATTCTTTCAAAGAACCAGCTCCTAGTTTCGTTGATCTATTCTACTGTTCTTTTCGTTTCTATTTCATTGATTTCTGCTCTGGTCTTTACATTTCTCTTCTTCTGCTGGGTTTAGGCTTTATTGGCTGTTTTCTCCAGCTCCTTTAGGTGTAGGGTTAGGTTGTGTATTTGAGACCTTTCTTGTTTCTTGAGAAAGGCTTGTATTGCTATATACTTCCTCTCAGGACTGCCTTTGCTGTATCCCAAAGATTTTGAAGAGTTGTGTTTTCATTTTCATTTGTTTCCATGAATTTTTTAAATTCTTTTTTAATTTCCTGGTTGACGCATTCATTCTTTAGTAGGATGCTCTTTAGCCTCCATGTATTTGAGTTCTTTCCAACTTTCCTCTTGTGATTGAGTTCTAGTTTCAAAACACTGTGATCCAAAAATATGCAGGGAATGATCCCCGTCTTTTGGTACTGGTTGAGACCTGATTTGTGACCTAGGATGTAATCTATTCTGCAAAATGTTTCATGGGCACTAGAGAAAAATGTGTATTCTGTTGCTTTGGGATGGAATGTTCTGAATATGTCTGTGAAGTCCATTTGGTCCAGTGTGTCATTTAAAGTCTTTATTTCCTTGTTGATCTGTCCATTTCAGTGAGGGGGTTTTAAAGTCCCCCACTATTTTTGTGTTGTTGTCAATGTGTTTCTTTGCTTTTTTTTATTAATTAGCTTATATAATTGGCTGCTCCCATATTAGAGGCATAGATATTTACATTTGTTAGATCTTTTTTCTTTAATTTTTTATTGTTATGTTAATCACCATACATTACATCATTAGTTTGTGATGTAGTGTTCCATGATTCATTGTGCATAACACCCAGTGCTCCACTTCTTGTTGGAGAGACCCTTTAAGTATGATATAGTGTCCTTCCTCATCTCTTATTATAGTCTTTGTTTTAAAATCTAATTTGTCTGGTATATGGATTGCTACCCCAGCTTTCTTTTGATGTCCATTAGCATGGTAAATTGTTTTCCACCCCCTCACTTTCAATCTGGAGGTGTCTTTGGTTCTAAAATGAATCTTTTGCTGGCAGCATATCGATGGGTCTTGTTTTTTTATCCAATCTGATAGCCTGTTTCTTTTGATTGGGGCATTTAGCCCATTTACATTCAGGGTAACTATTGAAAGATAGGAATTTAGTGCCATTGTATTTCCTGTAAGGTGACTGTTATTGTATATTGTCTTTGTTCCTTTCTGATGGATGTTACTTTTAGGCTCTCTCTTTGCTTGGAGTACCCCTTTCAATATTTCTTGTAAGGCTGGTTTCATGTTTGCAAATTCTTTTAGTTTTTGTTTGTCCTGGAAGCTTTTTATCTCTCCTTCTATTTTCAGTGACAGCCTAGCTGGATATAGTATTCTTGGCTGCATACTTTTCTTGTTTAGTGTTCTGAATATATCATGCCAGTCCTTTCTGCAGGCCACCTTATTTTTGACTCCTTTTGTCTTGACTGTCCTTTAAATCTAAACTATGTAGTTAATTTTTCCTCTGCTCCTGTTCCTTGGGCAGATCTTTTTTGACTTCTCTGGTGTGTCTCAGGTAATATAGAAGTTTCAGCACTCATTAAATGCTGCAGTTTAACAATCGTTTTTCTGTTCTTCATAATAATCAAATATCCAAACTTGTTTTAAGGTTGAGGTTTCTCTAATCAGCATTTCTACTCCTTTCTCATTTTACTAATGCTATTTGTGGTCCTTGAGAGAGGGTGGAAGTAGAAGAGTAGGTGGATTCTTTTTTGATTGACATTGCCATCCTGGTCTGGTTCTCTTTTGGGCTCAACAGATGTTTAAAAGTGAGTCTATTTCTTGTGGGTGCTAGGGATATCTCACTAAGATAAATTTCCTTAAGGAGAATAAGCATGTAGGGATGCCTGAATGGCTCATCTGGTTAAGCACCTGCCTTTGTCTCAGGTCATGATCCCAGTGTCTTGGGATCAAGTCCCGCATCAAGCTCCTTGCTCAGCAGTGAGTCTGCTTCTCCCTCTGCCTGCCACTCCCTCTGCTTGTGCTTTCTCTCTCTCTCTGACAATTATATAAATGAAATCTTAAAAAAAGAGAGAGAGAATAAGCATGTAATTGTCACCTGGTCATTTACTTCTTATTCAGCCACAAGTAACCTAGCAGTATTTTTGATTCTTTCTGCTATAATCTATTTTGCCCTCCAAGTAGGTTTTTGGACAAGGCTTGATACTGAAGGCTAGCCCTTTTTGCCTTGTTCTTGAAGTGCAAGTCATAAGCAACTCAGGATTTACTTCCTTGTTCTGCCATTGGGAACAGCTAGCCAGAAGAAATCATGATTTAGATTGCACAGGTGTGAGTAGACATCAGACCGCTAGGTCCTCCAATTACAAAAGACATGTATTTATTTAGTCCTCTGAATTACCTCACAACACAGTTCCAGGTTTCTTTAAAGCAATACTTTCTTCCCTATCCTTCAACTCCAGATCCTTTTATACCCTCAATGTGAGTGAGGGGTTTGAGGGCTTTGAAATTTTGTAAGGCGTGTGTTATGTCCTCTCACCTCCTTTATGATGTGTTATCTATGGTCTCTTGTTGACTCAGCCAAAATTCTTTTTTAACATCCTGTTGCATTTATTTTTATAACATCTTTAATAAAGCATAGAAGGACCAATCATAAGGAAAGAAACATTTAACATATTCCATGACATAGGTTTCACTGAAAGTTGATTAACTTTTTCATCTATAAATGAATAAGACTTCTGCTTTAGCCATGACAGAGTACCAGGGACCACATTTACCTTCCCAATATAACAACAACAACAACAACAACAACAACAAAAACAGATGGCATACATAAAACAAGTGTTTTCAGACATTGAACAGTAAGCAACACAGGACAATGATTCCTGTTAGGAGAGGAACAAACAACGTGAGCTCTACAGTTGTTTCTGTATACTGCCTAGAAAGGTCTCCAGACATCAGCAAAGTGGAAAGATTCATCATGACCACATAAATATTATAAGAAATGTTAAAGGAAACACTTCAGGTAGAAGGACAATGATATCAGATGGAAATATGGATCTGAAGAGAGGAATGAAGAGCACCAAAAAGTCTTAATATGTAAGTATAGCAGAACTGATATTCATTTCTAAAGTCTCCACTTAAGCCCAGTGCACAGGGATATACTGATTAACAAAGAAGGGAAGAACTATATTAACTACCCTTTAAGAAACCTGACAGGTTGTATAGTGCCAAAGTGGTCACAATTTTCAAACCAAAATTAATCTCCACAGTCTTTTAACACTATCCATGCCTACCTAAAAGGACAAGATCAAAAACAATGGAGTCTTTGAATTGAGGAGGTTTGCTGCACTGAGATATTTATTACTTTTAACTCTGTGTCCTATATATTTAAGAAGAAAAAAGCACAGCCAAAATATTCTTTTTGTATACTTTGACTACATTGCTCAAACATAGTGCATATTGCAAAAGCACTTTAAACATTTCATGATACTCACCTTTAGGCAAATTATCTTTATAGGTGGCTGGGACTTCATTTGAGTCTATTGGTTTGTCTGGAAGGCAGATTGCAGAGATGAAATTAGTCTTCTTTGTCTGAAAGTTGGTGTTGTATAGAGGGAGAAGGACAGGTGGACTTTATAGCTGCTCATTGTGGATAGGGCTTCTGGTGCCTCCCAGAAACATCTGTACTCTTCCATAATACAACAAAACAAGTGATGTCATCTTTGAAACACTAAAATTTTAGATGATCATGTAATTCAAAATTTTCTTTCTGGTATATTTTATATTTGTTGAGGAAAAAGATAAACTTTCATAATTTACATGAATTAATGATTATTTTTTTTAGTATCCATATTTTTCAGTTGTATGAAATTTAATCATAACATTTTCTAAGTTTTCTAGACAGTAGAAAAATGCTCAGGAATCAGGAAAATACTTCATGGAAGGCAATTTCAAGAGTATTGCCTCACATGTATTTGAAATTGTCCTAAACATAGCTTGTTTTAGGTTTAATTTCCTACTAATACTGTTTTTGGAAACTAGGAATTTCAAATGTAGGAATATTTCCAAACAAAGCAATACACATTAGAAGATAGATTTTGAAAACTTGTTTGGAAATCCAAGGCCCTGTGAATGATGTCGGATCAGCTTTTTTCAATGAGACTGAGGGAAGCAGCAGCATCAGTTCATCAAGCTGGTGTGATATCCAGACACTCAGTATTTAGAGACAGCCCTTTCTTTTTAAAGCATTGGAATAAGACATGGAGTAAGAGAACTGGCATGTTGAAATACAAACTAAATACACTCAAAGTCGTCAACAGACTGATTTTTAGACATCTCTATGATATTAATGATACCGTATTAAGTGAAAGTTTTTTCCAATGTACACTGTGAAATTTTCTCCTATTCATGACAATTTTATATGAAATGTTGAAATCATTGTTCAACTCTCTTCATCACTGTAACTCTTATGTGATTACAAGATGATTCTTCAGATAAATGTCTTGTTTTAGTCATTATTCACTTTGGAAGTAGAATGATATATGTTTACATGGTTATACATTATATAATCTTTGACCATCTTTATTATATTAAGTAGGTTAAGCATACACTAGTCAGAAAAGCAACAGGGTGCTGCCATTGGTTTTTACGTTGTCCTTGAAAATAGTTTTGATGTGGAAATGTTGGGATTCAGAGAAAATGGCCAAGAAAGAATTCTTAAGACATCTTTGGTGCAAAAAATGGTTTCATTATAGCACATGGACAGGACCCATGGACAGAAAAGGCTGCCCTGGGTTTGCAGGGAGCAATTGATTATATACTTTAGAGTTGGGGGAGGTAAAGACAAGGGAAGTTTCCAAAAGGATTTTCATATGTTAAAGAATACTCATAGGATCCTGGCGGCCTGGCTAATGTCAAGTTAAGGTTGTTTTTCCCTGTAGGCAGGCATTAATATTAAGACAGTTGGGAATTCCTGGAGGAATGTCATATTCTGCCTGCCTCAAGTATTTGTCAATGGCCTGCATGTTATAAGGAAATTTAATTTTATCTACATTTCCTTTGCCATTGTTCTCCACAGGAGTTTCACATAGTTCTCTCTCTTCCCCATCTATAAAACTAAAAACATATATTTAGTATAGTCTTTATAGCAATGGGGATTTGTTTACTTATCTGAATAATAGAATATCAAATGATATATATGTGTCTTCCTTTTTATACAAAATTCATTATTGATATTTTAATTAATTTCAAATACATCATTCTGCTTGGTGTCCTGGTCCCCAGAGTCAGTTTACCACACCCTGATGAGAAGGGATTATTGGAGAATCATGGCCTTATTATCTTCCCTATTATAATTGTAATCACTAGTCCTGTAAACTATTTATTTTTTTACACAAACATTTATTGATGTTTGTGTAGTAGACAAATATCCACAAGGCAAAACAATGAATTAAGAAAAAAATCTTCTGAATAGGTCTGCTAGCCAAAGGACTTTTTTTTTTTTTAATTTGCAATTCTATATAGGGGAAAACTGTGGACTTCTTTACATACCATAGGATTGGATTGATTTGTTGGTTTTTTGCTCATAAATTTACATCTCACTGACTTTGCTTGTCCATTTTCCAAAAAGGTATTCTTTATGTTGGTTACCATAGAAACCAGAAGTGCTCCATTTGTATGCAATTCTTTGTACATATTCCCTCCCCTTTCTTTCCTTTCAAATCAGCTAAATTGCATTATGTGGCATTTTATGTAGAATAACCTTTGTTTGCTTAAGTCTTTCATGAAACAAAGCTTTATAACTTCAAATATGTTACTTTATATTAATCTAAATCATAATTTTGACTTGTCAAGTGTGCTGAGAAGTGACTGAATAAAACAGAAATGTTTTCTAAATAAAATAGCACACAGACTTTAGAGCTGAAATTGAATAGGAAAATCAAGACATCAGTAGGCTCCTTTAGAAGAACTATAGATGTTACTTTGCTAAACCAAGAAGAAAGATTTTAAAATAATTTCCGTATTCAAAGGGTGGCTGTTTTGGCAAACATTACCATCAGCTACACAGAAAGCAGTTATTGAGTAACTATTGTGGGTCCGGCTTTTTGTTGGGTCAAGGGACTACAAAGACCTTGAGGATGGAGTCACTGTCTTCACGGTGTTTACACATTAGTTTGAATGCAGAGACTGGGTAGAATAGAGGCGGTGGAAGTTAAGTTCCTCTAAGCCATGTCACTTGAGGTATGCAAAACATATGTGCATTTTACACAATGAGTAAACGCACTAATGAGACACTTGGGTCCCTTCTCTAAGCTTGGTCACAAGCCTCTTGTAAAGATGTCCTTCCCACCAGTTTCTTTTCCTATGTCAGTTTTGATTTTGGATTATTTGTCTTTCCTGTACAGTCCTCCCAATAATATTTAAGAGAGGGTACCATATAGAGCTAAAAGAGAATATTGTACCAGTATCCAGGAAACCAGAATTTAGCCTTGCCTTTGCCACTGGTAGCTGTGAAACTGTGTGCCCTTGAGCAAGTCACTTTACTTCACTCCACTTCTTTGTTTTAATCAGTAAATTAAGAGTAGATGAGGGTTCTGTAGGATCCTGGGTCACTCTAGGAAATAATTCTGCTTCATTTATCCTAAAAAGGTATTTTCAACTTTTTAACATATAAATTCTAAGCAGTCTGTTAGAATTCCCCAAATGTCTCCAAAGTTATGCCAGGAGTGTCAGCTGAGTAGGAAGGCAGTGAACAACCTGTCTTAGCCTCACCTTGTGGCTTCAGTGTGTTGACAAGTGTACAGAATGCCCACATTTTAGAGGCCATTTCTCAGTATGTCAATCTCTATGAAGCAGCCTCATGACTGGGCCATCAAGAATCTACATCATCTGCTGAGGTAATTTGTGGTTTAGTTAGAAGACTGCTCCACCAAAGAGCCTTTTTAATTTAGATACACCATCAGCTCAGAACCCAACTACAGTTTCACACATATGTGAAAACGTCAGGTGTCTACAATATATTTTCTCCAAGGCTTTAGTTTAGCTTTTTCTAGATGTATTCACTCCCCTAGCAATGGTTAAATATTTGGGAGTTATTGGACTGATACTAGGTTTGCTTATGTCTTCACTCTCATTGTGAGTGTCTGTTGTCTGCCAGTTTCATAGTTTTATTATGAGCAATATTTATTGCTCATTTACATCCACTCATTTGAGTGGATGTAAAAGTATTTTGTAAACTGGGAAGTGTTATAGAAATATTTATTATTGTTAATAATAAGTGTTTGGTGTTCTTACCACCACAAAACTATTATCATTATAATCAGTGTTTTTACTTTCAGTAAAAGTGGAGTAGTAAGTGGTAAATACCTCTTTCCCACCTCTGTGTCCTCGTTGCCTTAATTGCTTCCATTACCATCTGCAGTGCAGCATTCTCAGCCTCCTCTCTGAATGTGGCTTTCATATTGCTAATCTCACTTAAACATCACTCCCCCTTGAAGACTCAGCATCCTCATAGACCTCTCAAGTGCTGGCTGTTTTCTCTTTCTTATCCCTTGTATACCACTGGTCTGGAGATGAGGTAATGTCTTCTTTGTTCCTCATGAGTGCTTCCAAAACTTCTAACTCTTCTTTTACCCTAAACCTCTTCACTCCCAACATAGGCTTTTGGTAGCTCTTGCTACTAATTGTACCACTCTTTAATAATATGACACTACATTCTAAACACTTTATCAATACCACTTATTTAATCTTTACAGCAATCCTATGCGGTCAGTATATTTACTGTCATCATTTTCTCCATTTGACACTTAACACAGATGAGATACAGACCCTTTAAGTGACTTGCCTAAGATTGTAGAGTTGTAAGAAGCAGAACCGGGATTCAAACTCCAGCATTACAGATTCCTTCCATCCTCCATGCTTTATCTGTATTGTCTCTATCTGTAGTGCTTCTGGCCCAATTTCTCTCCATTCCCTTACTGTGATTTATTTTTCTTCAAAACACTTACTACCACCTAAAATATTAAATATTTATTTGTCTGTTTATTGCCTGTTTCCCCCTGCCAAAATGTCAGCTCCACAAAAGCAGGGACTTTGTTCTTTTGTTCAGTGCTTACAAGTGTATGGAATATAGTAGGTATTTAAAAAATATTTGGTGAATGAATGAATGGATATGAACATCTCATCATGTGCTGGTTATTTAGCAACTGCCTCTCTGCTGGAGCTGGGACACCGAAAACTTTCTGCTTTGCAGGCTGGCTGGCTCTCTGTTAGGATCTGCCAGTAGGAGCACTAGAGGGAACCTGCAAGGCTGGAGAGGAGGGGGAGGTACTCACTCCTCCCTGTCTGATGCCTGCTCCTGTCAGCATCTTCCCAGCAAAACTTCTTGACTTCAGCAGCAGCAGTTTCTTCCTGTGGCTTCAGGGGATCCAGACTGCAGTTTTTCTAACACCTGCAGAACCAGACCATCATGACCAGTCAGAGATACCAGCACCAGTGCCCCCTCCTCAGAAATCATGAGTTTCAGGTCCTTGGATCCCTTCTCCAGGCACCTAAGTTTTAGTCATTATTACCTCTTCTTGCCTTTGCCCCCTAGCTGTTGAGAGTTGTATCTGCTCCTTTTAAGTACTACCGTGATTCGTAGGTATTCCCTTTTTGCCTTTTTAGTTTTCTAATACAAGGTTAATATTTCTTTATATTAGATTCTCTCCCCTCCAATGACTGGTATAGTTTCTGTCTTTTGTCTCCTAACCAATATAGAATTGGTATGAGGAGTTGTCTCAGGAGAAAGGATCTCAAAGATGAGAGTTGATGATTGGCTTGGTTGTACTTGAGCCTAAATGCAGTGCTGAGTTCTGTATAAATGGGTAGGGGGAGGTTAGTAATCCATGGTATGGAGTGTTATCAGGATTAATAAAATTTTCTGCTGTTGTTGATTGTCTTAAAGTGACTAATAGTAAAATACATTGGTAATTCTGACTGGTACGGCAGTAAGGTGACTACAAACATTGTGGCACGAGATGGCTTCCTTTGAATGCACAGGAGTATTCATGGAAGAAATTCAAACTCAGATCTTTAAACTCTCAGCCAAAGTCATTATCAGGGAATCAGAGAGCTTCTTAGAAGAACACCTTATTTGTTATAGCTATTGAAAATGAGGCATAAAATTTCATTATACAGGTTGCAGAATTAAAACATAAGTTGCAATCTTGCCAAGTCTCTTATAAGAGAGAGAGTTGCTTGGGGAGAAATTAAAACTCAAGACTTGGAGTAGGAACATCTGAATGGATTCATGTTGAATGTGAGGTATTAGTCAATGGATATTTTCACAAAAACCAATAAAAATCAGGAGAAAAACCATACTTTGATTAATAGTAAAAATACAGTATACTTTAATGTTCTTTAGTAGAGAGATCTCTATGGGTCAGTCCAAATGTCAAATTGTTTCTGCCCAATGAGTCACTGGAAATGGGAATGTTTATTTGAGTCTGTCAACACTGAAAAATGGGCTGTAATGGTAGGAACCATTACTGAAAGCTCTGTTGTCATTCATGGAGTCTGATGTCTGTAGCAGCCAATCTGCTTGTCATCAGCAGCTGTCAGAATGGTTCCCTGCTTCACTGCTCACAACTACAAGTGTAAAACTCCTAGTCTTGCTTCTGCTTTTAGTTACTTTCCTACTGTTTTGTACCATCTTCTCATTCATTCTGAATCAGAAGGGTGACAGTCTATACCAGATGCTTCATGTGTTGATACATAGTCAGACCCTAGTGATGGAATTTTCTTTTGGAATAAATACTTGGTATGGATTTGAAATGTTATTTATCATAATATCAGTACACAAGAGAAGAATCATAGTGTAGAATTAAGTGAGTAAACTTTGGGATTAGAATTGTTTTGAATCTTGTTTCAGGCACCCATTAGCTAGGTAAAATTTGGGCAAGTTACCTAAACTAAGATTCAGCTCCTTAAAAAAACACAAATTTATTCTCTTACTGTTCTGGAGGTCAGAAGTCTGAAATGGATCTCAGTAGGCCAAAGTCAAGGTGTCAGCAGGGCTGTGCTGCTACTAGATGCTCAAGGGGAGAATCCATTTCCTTGCCTTTTCTAGTTTCTAGAGGCTACCTACATGCTTGGCTTGTAGCTCATTCTTCTATCTTCAAAGGTAGCAGCATAGCATCTTCACATCTCTCACTCTTTGCACCTCCCTTTTTCACTTATAAGGACCCTTGTCATTACATTTGGACCACTTGGATAATCTAGGATAATATCCCCATCTCAAGGTCATTGATGAACAACCTTAATTTCATCTGCAGCTTTAATTCTCTTTTGCCATGTAAACTAATATATTCAGAAGTTCTGGATATTAGGATATGGATGTTTTGGGAGGTCATTATTCTCCTTGCCACTCTTAATATTAAATAAGTAATGCATATGAAGTGCCTGACCCATGGTAGGCCATTAATAGAGATATTATTTTTTAGTACCATACAAAGTTCTACAAATATTTCTTTAGATAATTAAAAAAAAAAGAATACAAGCAATCTGGATGAATTTAAGGAAATGGTGACTAGTATATGAATGAATTCATTCTTTGTTGGAAGAGGAGAGCATTGGTCTACTTACTGACTTTCACTGTAGCCCATCTTGTCTTCTCTCCCTCTCCAAATGCTTTATTTGCATTATCTCATATGAGAGAGCCCCATATCCCTTGAAATTTTCTTTTTGCCAATTATCAAGTATGTTGGCACTCTTTAAAGTTACACCAGGTGTTCCAATATCACTGATATTTACCTGGTTGAATATAAAGGTCAAACATTTATTTCATGACCATTCAGAAAAATTGGCAGTATTGTTAATTATGCAACTCAATATTGTTAAGGATATCTGCCTAATCTGGGAAATTGCTCTCTGACAAAAACATAAATTGGTCTGGCAATTATTTTTTTCCTAGGATCTATTATTTTTTACTCATATGTTAGAAACTTACATTTTGGTTTAATATATTTTTTAAGATTTTATTTATTTTTTTGAGAGAGAGAGAGAGAGCACAGAAGCAGGGGGAGTGGCAGAGGGAGAGGGAGAAGCAGGCTTCCTGCTCAGGAGCCCAACATGGGGCTCAATCCCAGGACCCTGGGACCATGACCTGAGCCAAATGCAGATGCTTAACCAACTGAGCCACCCAGGCGCCCCAGTTTAATATTTTTTAATGATATGTATAAACACAGATTATTAGAAGCCTCAGTGTATTAGTGTATTCTTGGATAATTTTAAGATTTATTTATTTATTTGAGAGAGAGAGAGAGAGAGAGAGAGAGAGAGCAGGGGGAGGGACAGAGGGAGAGGGAGAGAGAGTCTTATTTTTTTTAATTAACATATAATGTATTATTTGTTTGAGGGGTACAGGTCTGTGATTCATCAGTCTTACACAACACCCAGTGCTCACCACAACACATACCCTCCCCAATGTCCAACACCCAGCCACTGCATCCCCCTCCCCTCCCATCCAGCAACCCTCAGTTTGTTTCCTAAGATTAAGAATCTCTTAATTTTGTCTCCCTCGCTAGTTTCATCTTGTTTCATTTTTTCCTGTCTTCCCCAATGATCCTCTGCCTTGTTTCTTAAATTCCACATATCAGTGAGATCATATGATAATATCTGTCTCTGAGTGACTTATTTCACTTAGCATAATACATAATACATACTTCGGCTATTGTGGACATTGCTGCTATAAACTTTGGGGTGCAGGTGCCCCTTTGGATCAGTGCATTTGTATCTTTGGGGTAAATACCCAGTAGTGCAATTGCTGGGTCATAGGGTAGCTATATTTTCGAATTTTGAGGAACCTCCATACTGTTTTCCAGAGTGGCTGCACCAGCTTGCATGAGGGAGAGAGAGTCTTAAGCAGACTCCTGCTGAATGCAGAGCCTGATGCAAGGCTCAATCTCAGGACTCTGAGATCACAACCTGAGCAGAAACCAAGAGTTGGATGCTTAAGTGACTGTACGACCCAGGCATCCCCCTTTAAAAAAAATTATATATATAATATATAAAATGGAATATTATATATATACAATGGAATTTTATATATATAATATATACAGTGGGATATTTTATATATATAATGTGTGTGTATATATATGTGTGTATATATGTATATATATATATATACATATATACATACTATATAATGGAATATATTACAACTTCTTTATCCATTCATCTGTCAATGGACACTTGGGCTGCTTCTGTAATTTGGCTATTGTAAACAATGCTACATTAAACAGAGGGGTGCATATATCTTTTCAAATTAGTGTTTTTGTATTCTTTGGGTAAATACACAGTAGTGCAATTACTGGATCATTGGGTATTTTTAATTTTTTGAGGAAACTCCATCCTGTCTTCCATGATAACTGCACCAGTTTGCATTCCCACCAACGGTGCATGAGGGTTCCTTTTTCTGTACATCCTTGCTAACACTTGTTGTTTCTTGTGTTTATTATTTTAGCCATTCTGGCAGGTGTGAAGTGATACCTCATTGTGGCTTTGATTTGCATTTCCCTGATGATGCGCGAAGTTGAGCATCTTTTCATATGTCTGTTGGCCATCTGGATGTTTTCTTTGGATAAATGTCTGTTCATGTCTTCAGTCTTTAATTGGATTATTTGGGGTTGTTTTTGGGTGTTAAGTTGTATAAGGTATTTATGTATTATGGATAGTAACCCTTTATTGGATATGTCATTTGCAAATATCTTCTTCCACTGAGCAGGTTGTCTTTTAGTTTTCTTGGTTGTTTCCTTTACCACGCAGAATCTTTTAATTTCGATGTACTCCCAATAGCTGAATTTTGCTTTTGTTTCCCTTGCCTGATGTGGCATAATTAGAAAAATGTTGCCATGGCCAGTGTCAGAGAAATTACTGCCTTTGCCTTCTTCTAAGATTTTTATTGTTTTAGGTCTCACATTTAGGTCTTTAATCCATTTTGAGTTTATTTTTGTGTGTGGTGTAAGAAAGTGGTCCCGTTTCATTCTTTTGCATGTAGCTGTTCAGTTCATTCAACAAATGGTTCAGTTCAACCATTTGTTGAGGAGACTTATTTTTTTTTCCATTGCATATTCTTGCCTCTTTTGTGTAAGATTAATTGACCATATAATTGTAGACTTATTTCTGGGTTCTGTATTCTGTTCCCTTGATCTATGTGTCTATTTTTGTGCCAGTACCGTACCATTTTGATTACTACAGCTTTGTAGTATATCTTGAAATTTTGGATTGTGATACATCCAGTTTGGTTCTTTTTCAAGTTTGCTTTGGGTATTTGGGATCTTTTGTGGTTGCATACAAATTTCAGGATTGTTTGTTCTAGTTCTGTGAAAATACTGTTGGTATTTTGATAGGGATTGCATTAAATCTGTAGAGAGCTTTGGCTAGTATGGCCATTTTCACAATATTGGTTCTCGCAATCCATGAACATGGCATATCTTTCTATTTGTGTCCTCTTCAGTTTTGTTCATCAGTGTTATATAGTTTTCAGAGTACATTTCTTTCACCTCCTTGGTCAGGTTTACTCATGCATTTTATTATTTTGGTGCAATTATAAATAGGATTGTTTTCTTAATTATTAATTAATAAATGCAACAATTTCTGTATACTGATTTTGTATCCTGTGACTTACTGATTTCATTTATCAGTTCTAGTAATTTTTTGGTTCATATATAAGCTTATTATAAAATTAAATCAATGTGTTTGTTCTCTGAAGGATAGGTGCATGTTAGATTGCCTTTCTTTTTATTTATTTAATTTTTAAAAAAGATTTTATTTATTTATTTGACAGAGAGAGACAGTGAGAGAGGGAACACAAGCAGGGGGAGTGGGAGAGGGAGAAGCAGGCTTCCCACTGAGCAGAGAGCCCAATGTGGGGCTCGGTCCCAGGACCCTGGGATCATGACCCAAGCCGAAGGCAGATGCTCAATGACTGAGCCACCCAGGTGCCCCGCCTTTCTTTTTATATAATGGCTTTGCCTCTTATTAAACTTTCAATGGCAGAGTTAGGGTAAAGGCCTTTGTGTTTATAGTCACATAAATATATATGTAGAATTAACCCATCATACAGGTATGTATGTGTCTATACATACACGGACATGTATAATTTCTGATTTAAATTTTTTTTTCTGAATCCAATCCTTATTTTAGAAATTTTAGATTTCTATTCTATCTTATTTGATGCAACATTTATTTTCAGTTTGTATTGATATGCTTGATTTCATTTCATGCCTACGAAATATCTGCTACAGGTGACCCTGTTTTGGTTTCAATTTTATTAATTGATTTGGCCATTCTAAAGTTGTCACTGGAAAGAATTTTTTTACATAACTCTTTTAACACAAGAGAGTACAGAACAGAAGAGTAGTGGTATAGCTGCTTATTTGTATGATTGAAACAGAAAACTTATATTTAGAGTTGAGATTAGAATGCTCTCCAGTTTTTCTAAATGCATCATCATGTTTTTCTCTTGAGCCCTGTCAGCTTCATGCTTAAAGAGATCTAGCCATGCACTGAATGCCATATAGTGTAATGTCATCCTGAAATTCAGGAGAGTAGGGATCATATTTCCTCAGTCTGCCTTTTATTGCTGTCAGTGGTTTCCAGTGTGACTTCTGGTGCCAAGTAGTTAGGAACAATGTTATCATCAGAAAACAGTGCGTGGGTTTTAATGCCTTGTAATGCCAGAGCAGACAAGTCATACTTTCAGAATGAATCTCCAGAGTTATGTGCTATGCTCCAATTGTGTGTGCAGTAACCTCTGTTGTCCACAGAAAGCTTTGAGCTTTCAGCAAAAGCTGAGCATGTCCAGTACAAGGAGTTATGTTGTTCAACTGAGTTAGAACTTCTACTTCTTTATACATTCAACCCAACTCTTAAAGCATTATTTCAAATGTCTTTATTTCACAGAGATATCTTTTTTCTCAACTGCTCTAATGCTGCTTTTGTTTTGTGTTTATTAGGTCATAGGATTTCAGGGACAGCCTACATGAAGATTTTTAAACCTACTTGACACCATGAGGATATTTGAAGCTAGCAAGTTCTGGAAGTCAACTGGGAAGTTCTGTTCCTATGGGCAAAATTGTCAAGGAGCATTTGAGTTTAGAGGACAGATATGGTTTGGGTAAAAAACAATGACACCTCAGATCTTACCATCCTATTGCAAAAACTCTGGTCCCACATGGGTTTCTTTAAGACACCTTCTCTTCATGTGAAGACTTGTAGGACACAGAGCAAGCAGGGTAGGTTTATTTTGGACAGGGCAGCAGATATTTCACAAGTAGATTTAACTCACACTCTTTTTATAGAATCTTCTGGTGGTATATTTATGGAAATGATCTATAGTCACCCATGATCTATAAAGCCAGAGTGGATAGAAGGGAGACACATCCTTTTAAAGTTCTTTCTCAGCAAGTTCATAATTTGTCCCTGGAGGATATTTCTAAGCATATTTTTCTTGGCATGTTTAAAAACTTTGGTCTTCTTTTTCTAATAAAGAAGTTTTAATAGCCTTTCAAAATGCTGAATTTGCATTTTTAATAGTTCTTTCCTGCTTGAGCATTTCTTCCTCTTTATAATTAGAATATTTCAAAGTAGAACTTATGGGTACGTTCTCATATTTCTGTCAAAATGATGCTCTATTTTAACTATATAACATTAAATAAGTTTTAAGAAGTAATGATAGGCTAAATAGAAATTTTTATTCAAAGGATTTTTTCAAGTTGTTACATATGAACAATTAATTCTTTAAGCAGGCTCTTATATCATTTGTCTAAGAAGAAACTAAAGTTAGGAGGAGCCCAATAAATTACCCACACAGGTATGAACATTTTTATTAATAGGATTTGACTAACATATATTCTCTAGATCTAGAGAGGTGATATTTTAGACTTAGATATGATTTGGAGGGGTGATTTAATGTTTTATTATATTTCATTTTGACATGTGATTTTATATATGTTGGGTTTTACATCTGCTTATGGGAGTTTAAGTTCTCTTTGTAGTTAATTGTCTCAGGAGAAGAGCTAAAGAGAACAAATGTTAAATATGTAGAGGACTTGTAAATCCTTAGATTGAAAAAAAGAATATTAAGACCTTATATTTACCAGTAATTTCTGTCTACAAAAATGGTTTTTTCCTTTGTGTTAGAAAAAAATTTTCCACTAAATAGAAAAAGTATTTTTATTTTTTTAAATTGAAGAATTTAATTCTTACTAAATTCCTACTCTGATGTTGTAAATTTTGTGTTGGAGCAAGGAGCAGAAACCATTTCTGGTGAAGAAATTACCCTGTAAAAATTTAGCTCTGGTCGCAGAGGGGGACTACTTTGTGTTCATCCTACTGTTTTTTACATAACTCATACTCTTTGCACAAGAGACTAACCTGGGACCCAGTAGCAGGTCTTCTGTGGCCTCAAAGGAGTTACTACTCTCCTCTCCATTGCTAGGTGATATTCATCCCAAAGGAGAATTCCTGGATCATTGTAATAGGACTAGGGAAGGGAAGAAAGAAGATAGCTGTAGTTATTAGAAACCCCTCCCTCTGACTCCTATAATGTAGTTTGCTTATTAAGAGTTCAAATGATAATATAACCAATACTTGGTTTTCCCACATGGATGGGTTAAAAAGAACTGGCATAGAACTCCTTTATTTCTCTAGCTAAACTTGGATATAATCTGAAACAAACAGTACAATTTACCTAAAATATTTAGAGAAAGGAGTATTTTGGAGGTAACTGTACATTTTTATTATCGGGGACTTATAATTTAAACCATATGCCATATAGTAATGTCAAAGTTTATCATATAATAACAGCCTCACATCTGCAGGTTTATGTGATATATGTGTCATTCCTCACAGGGAAATACTCTAGGTAATTTGAGAATTTTATAAGGGGACTAATCATAAAAGTCTGGGCAGAGTATGAGAGAAATCATACAGGATTATACAGTGTCCTGAACTAGTAACATTACTTTCTCTAGACTGAAAAGGGAAAGGATAAAGTGATTTAGTGAAGAGAGGGAGAAGGAGGGAGAGAGGAGAAAGGTGTATGGAGAAAGCTATGTGCAAAGGATTTTATAGCAGCTGACCTTTGGAAGAGACTGATAGTTTGAACCAACTCTTCAGTGAAAGAATTGGAGGAATATCACTCTTTTGTCTCCTTCAGATCAACTGGCAGGTGTACTCCATTTGATGAATCCAACCAAAGTAAAAAAGCAAGGTTACCCATTGTTGCAGTCTGTTTGGACCAGACCCTTGGGGTGCAATGTAGGGTGGAAAAGATTGAAGAGAAGATCTAGAATGACAAACAGAAGGCATCAGAATAATATGTAATTTAAAATTTGAAGATTCAGAAGATATTGAAATATTTTTGAATGTGAATAATTATCATGAGCATTGGTTGTCATTTAATAATATTTTAGGAAATTATTATTCCAAATATGTAATAATTCACTGATAATTCTGGATATCTATCTATATCTATCTGTGTATCTGTCTATCTATCGTCATCTATATCTATCTATCTATCTATCTATCTATCTATCATCTATCTTGTTTGGCATCTTGTTATAAAGTGAAGGATTGCAAAGGCATCCACAGGGAAAAAAAAAGCAATATTCTTCTATCTCATTCTTCTAGTTACTTACTTTTTTTAATTTTAAGTTTTAATTTAAATTCTAGTTAGTTAACATGTATGGTAAAATTGGTTTCAGGTGTAGGATTTAGTGATTCATCACTTACAACACCCAGTGCTCATCACAACAAGTGCCCATTTAGCCCAGCCCCCAACCACCTCCCTCCATCATAGTTATTTACATTTACACTTTCTAGGTTTTTCCTCTAATGAAGTAATGAGGACAAAAATAATGTTTAAAAAAGTAAACCCTGCCATAGATAAGGTCTTTTTTTTTTTTTTTACCATAAGCCCTTAATAGAAAGAAGAGTGGAAAAAAATAGTTGAATAGCCTCTGATTAAACAAAGTTTACTAGAATAAGGCATTTCAGTCTGTGTTTACAATGAATATGTTTTAATCTAAGATGTTTTGAGAACATTGTGGTCAAAATATCTCACAATGCTTTACATCGTTGTACTTTTGGCCACTATCCATACTGAACTTTCCCTGTATAATCTATTCTTTTACTCTATCAAAGGAAAATATTGTACAGGACAAATAACAGGAAGAAAGACTTTATTCAAGGCTATTGTAATAGAAGAGTGAAACCAAAATACAGTTTGAACTCAACTCCACTAAAACAAAGGGCAGGATAATTTTTTTCTTTTTCGTTTTAAAGATTTATTTACTTATTATTTGAGGGGGGGCAGAGGGAAAGGGAGAGTATCTCCAGCAGACTCCACACTGAGCACAGGTCCCTATGTAAGGCTCCATCCCAGGACCCTGAGATCTGACCTGAGCTGAAATCAAGAGTCTGACACTTAACTGATTGAGCCACCCAGGCACTCCAGGGCAGAATAACTTTTAAAAGCTGGGGTTGGGTGAATTTTTAGGCCAGCTCTGTTTTTTTAAATCTTCATGATAGGAGGTAGTTTTACAACATGGAGAAAAGTGCCTCTCCCCATCAAAGCTTGGCTACTACCCTCTCACAAAAATGAGACAAAGGTGAGGTACTTGCTTCCTTAAAGATTACATTTAAAAAGGATGGCTCCCACATCCTTGAGAAAGACAATCCTGAGTTATAAAACTAATAGGAGTGTTTTAAAAAGATTTATATCTCAAAGAGTTAGGGAAAGAATTTATAGTTACACAGTGTTGTTAAAGAAAGTGCTCTAAGAAAATGAAGGTCAGGTGCCTCAGACAGGAAGAAGCCTGTCTCAAGTTTAAGTCAAGCTGAGGAAAATTAAAATTGGTCATACACTTTTGGCTTCTCTCCTTTTCTAATCTTCCATTGATCCCGTCCAGTTTAATCCTTTTACTTGGTGCATTTCCCCAACCCCCACAAAAACTTCCATACATTGTTAATATATTGATGGTCTGCTATATCTATCTTTTTTGTTTTAACTGAAGATACAACATTCTTTACAGCCCCCCTTTTTTGAAAAAGATTTATTTGTTTTCATTCATTCATTCATTCATTCATTCATTCATTTAAGAGAGACAGAGAGAGGGGGAGGGACAAGCAGACTCTGTGCCAAGCATGGAGCCTGTCACAGGGCTGGATCCCATGTCCCAGGACCCTGACCCCAAGACCAGGACCTGAGCTCAAAGCAAGAGTCAGATGCTCAACCAACTGAGCTACCTAGGCGCCCCTGGTCTTACAACCCCTTTTAATTGAGACTCTTTATTTCTTCAAACCACAAGCATTTTGGGATTGGGCATAGGAACCCATGACTGCTTCAGTTCTTCCCTTAATTGTTACAGAAAATATATTTACATACCAAAGCTCACACGTAACAGGCTGTGGCAATATCTATTGCTTCTTGTCCCTGTGCTTGATCAACTTCCTGGATACTTCTGCAGATTCACTAAAATCACTGGCTGCAGACTTGGAATCATTTTCCTTATCCCTGTCCTGAATTACCTTCCATCACCTCAATGTCTAATCTCAATGTCTAACCTCAAAGTTGCTGGAATTCCTCAAATTTAGAGACTTGCACTTTATTTCTATCCCAGTCATATACTTGGTTTTATTTTAAGCAACAGTACTTTGCCTTTTTTATCTTACATTATAGCATTCTACTCTCTCGCTACCTGTTCCTATTTTTCTATTTTCTCACTCCTTTGCTCCCAAAATGCTTGTTTATTGAGCTTCAGTCCCTTCTATTTTTTTCCCTACATATCGGGTATACTCTTCTTCACTTTCTGTTATATCTGGCCTTAGGTTGTAGTTAACTCCCTTGTTCCTTTTTATTTTTTGCTTCACTACCTTGGTAAGCCCTAAAAAACTTGCCTCAGTCCAATTCTCACCCTTCCAGAATTTGTAGTTAGTTTTGCTGAACACACTTGGAAAAAATTATGTAAAAATTAATGGAACAAGAATTTTGGGTTTGGATCTATAGTGAAAAGACTGGGTCCTGGAAATCCTTTTACTCAGCTCTATTATTCCCTGCAGCAGATATTTTAAAGACTCCAGAATAGCACTTTATCATAGCCATTCTTATTTTCTCTGATTCAAATACAAATACTGTTTATTTTGAAACATTCAAAACTATAAGGAAGGATAGGTAAACCACAGAAATGACTTTCCATCTATTTACTAATACATAGCCAATAGCTATACCATTCTAATTCTTTTTCTAAGCATTTTATATGTATAAAGAAATGTGTAATGTGTAATATATAATATTTATTTTGTGAATGTAGACTTATACTCACAATTTTATATCCTGCTTTTTTTCTTACTTAATATTTTGTCGCGGGTGTTTTGTGTCATTATGTATTTTTCATTAACATGGTTTTTTAAGGGTGACATTATTTCAAAAGAAAGATCTACTATTTGTCCTTTTCTTATTATAAGTGATATCTACTTTTTGTTTCGTGTGACAATAAACATTGTTTTTTATAATCTTTGTGCTGAAGCTTTTGGAAAGTTGTCTACTTGTAAATTCTCTCCATTTTCTCATCACCTGCCATGTGGCTTCAACTTCAGCACTCCAGTGAAAATGCTTTAGCTAAATTCACCAATGGCATCCAGTTTGACAAATGCAGTGGACTTTTTTAGTTTTTATCTGCCTAGATTCTATAAATATCATTTGATACTAATCCATTTTTGACCATGCTTTCTTAAAACATTCTCATCTCTTGACTTCTATGACAACACAAATTTCTGGTTTTCTGATACCTTTAGCTGTTTATTTTCAGTCATATTTTGCCAGCCTCATCCCTCTACCTGACATTTAAATGCTTGATAACTGAGTGGGCTCAGTCTTGGCTCTATTTTCTTGTCCCTCAGGATCTTTTTCCTAAGTGATCATATCCAACCTCATGGCATTAAATACCATACATATCCAATGAGTCTCAAATTTGTATCTTTGGTGCTGACCGCTCTTCTGAACTCTGAACCTGATATTCAACTACCTAACATCTTGATATGGGTGTTTTAGAGGCATCTCAAACATCTCTGGATATTGCTGTCACCCACTGTTCCTCATCCATTTTTTCCCTTATCTCAACAAACAGTGCATCTATTTACCTAGTTGCAAAAACCAATGCCTAGGAAACATTCTTAGCATTTTCTCTTCTTTTCCCCTGATATCCAATTCATCATCTATTCCAGTTTGTCTCAATTCCAAAATGCTTCTATATTCTGCTCTTTTCTCTCCATCTATACTGCAATCAACCTAATACCCATTTTTAGTCATTTGTTTTTCTAATCTTTTTTATTCTACCTGTCATTTGAATGCTTGGTAACTTAGGGCTTTATCTTAGACTCTTTTCTTATCGCCTTCTGGCTGATTTTCATGATTGCATTCTTGCCTGCTGTAGCAGGCAAAATTCTAAGATGATCCCAAAGTTCCCTGCACCCTGGTCTATATGCTCTGTAAAATCTTTCTCTTTGTGTGACTAGGATCTCTTAATATCCCATGGGATAGTCAATAGTTGATATAGGATAGTTGATTAGGTGATGTTATATGATAAATACGATGGGATTATTCGTCACGTTTTTGATAACTGTATTAGGTAAGATTCTGTTGTAGCACATGGAAGAGAGATTGTCTTACTGGGTTTGAAAAATTAAATTGCCATGTCGAGGGCCACATGGCTAGAACTTGAAGGCAGCCCATAGGAGTTGAGAATGAATTTGGTGGACAGCCAGCAAGAAAATTGGGATGTCATTCATACAAACACTGGGAATTAAATTCTGTTACCACTCAGTGAGCTTGGAGGAAGAACCCCTAGTATCAGATGTGATTTCCTTCCAGGCTGACACTGATTTAAGTGAGATCCACTGGTGAGATCTAGATCACAGGACCCAGCTAACCTGTATCTTTATGGTGTTTTAAGGTGCTACATTTGTGGTAATTTGTTATAGAGCAAAGAATCCAATATTCTTCCTTCTTCCCGCAATCATTTCAAACACAGAAAAGAAGAACCTTAAAAACTTTTATATATTTAAATGGCATTTAAGACAAAATAACAATTTCCCTTTTTAGATTTATTGAGGTAAAATTGACAGTTTGTAGTGTACAATAAAGAATATATTTAAAGTGTACAATGATATGATTTGATATACATATCAAAAGTGAAAGTATTCCCCAAATCAAGGTAATTAACATATCCATCACATAAGATAGTTACTTTTTAATTATTTTTATTATTATTTTAATTCCAGTGTAGTTAATATACTGTGTTATATCAGTTTCAGGTGTAAAATATAGTGACTCAACAGTTCCATATATTACTTAGTGCTCATCATAAGTGTACTCTTAATCCCCTTCACCTGTTTCACTCATCCTCCGCCCACCTCCCTTCTGGTAACCATCTATTTGTTTTCTATAGTTAAGAGTCTCTTTTTTTGGTTTGCCTCTCTTTTTTCCTTTTTGATTCTTTTGTTTCTTAAATTCCACATCTGAGTGAAATCATATGGTATTTGTCTTTCTCTGACTGGCTTACTTCACTTAGCATTATACTCTCTAGATCCATCCATGTGACAGCAAATGGCAAGGTTTCATTCTTTTTTATGGATGAAAACATTTCATTATATATACATATAAATATATATTTCAAATATATATTACTTTAATTTATATTTTATACTATATACTTATTTATATATTCTATATTTAAATATATATATTTATTACTCCTATATATATTTTGTATGAGATATATATAAATTTATATATCTCACATCTTTTTTATCCATTCATCTGTCAGGGGACAATTAGGCTGCTTCTGTAATTTGGCTATTGTAAACAATGCTACATTAAACATAGAGGTGCATATATCTTTTCAAATTAGTGTTTTTGTATTCTTTGGGTAAATACCCAGTAGTGCAATTACTGGATCATGGGGTATTTTTAATTTTTTGAGGAAACTCCAGCCTGTCTTCCACGATAACTGCACCAGTTTGCATTCCCACCAACGGTGCATGAGGGTTCCTTTTTCTGTACATCCTCGCTGACACTTGTTTCTTGTGTTTATTATTTTAGCCATTCTGGCAGGTGTGAAGTGATACCTCATTGTGGCTTTGATTTGCATTTCCCTGATGATGAGCGAAGTTGAGCATCTTTTCATATGTCTGTTGGCCATCTGGATGTTTTCTTTGGATAAATGTCTGTTCATGTCTTCAGTCTTAAATTGGATTATTTGGGGTTGTTTTTGGGTGTTAAGTTGTATAAGGTATTTATGTATTATGGATAGTAACCCTTTATTGGATATATCATTTGCAAATATCTTCTTCCACTGAGCAGGTTGTCTTTTAGTTTTCTTGGTTGTTTCCTTTACCACGCAGAATCTTTTAATTTCGATGTACTCCCAATAGCTGAATTTTGCTTTTGTTTCCCTTGCCTGATGTGGCATAACTAGAAAAATGTTGCCATGGCCAGTGTCAGAGAAATTACTGCCTTTGCCTTCTTCTAAGATTTTTATTGTTTTAGGTCTCACATTTAGGTCTTTAATCCATTTTGAGTTTATTTTTGTGTGTGGTGTAAGAAAGTGGTCCCGTTTCATTCTTTTGCATGTAGCTGTTCAGTTTTCTCAACACCATTTGTTGAGGAGACTTATTTTTTTTTCCATTGCATATTCTTGCCCCTTTTGTGTAAGATTAATTGACCATATAATTGTAGACTTATTTCTGGGTTCTGTATTCTGTTCCCTTGATCTATGTGTCTATTTTTGTGCCAGTACCATACCATTTTGATTACTACAGCTTTGTAGTATATCTTGAAATTTTGGATTGTGATACATCCAGTTTGGTTCTTTTTCAGAAAGTTTGCCTTGGGTATTTGGGATCTTTTGTGGTTGCATACAAATTTCAGGATTGTTTGTTCTAGTTCTGTGAAAATACTGTTGGTATTTTGATAGGGATTGCATTAAATCTGTAGAGAGCTTTGGCTAGTATGGCCATTTTCACAATATTGGTTCTCGCAATCCATGAACATGGCATATCTTTCTATTTGTGTCCTCTTCAGTTTTGTTCATCAGTGTTATATAGTTTTCAGAGTACATTTCTTTCACCTCCTTGGTCAGGTTTACTCATGCATTTTTATTATTTTGGTGCAATTGTAAATAAGATTGTTTTCTTAATTTCTCTTTCTGCTACTTCATTTTTAGTGTTTAAAAATGCAACAATTTCTGTATACTGATTTTGTATCCTGTGACTTACTGATTTCATTTATCAGTTCTAGAATTTTTTTGGTGGACTCTTTGGTGTTTTTTCCCTATAATATGTTATCTGCATGTAGTGAAAGTTTTACTTCTTCCTTACTGATTTGATGACTTTTATTTCCTTTTGCTGTCAGATTGCTGTGGCTAGGACTTCTAGTACTATTTTGAATAGAAGTGGTGAGAGTGGACATCCTTGTCTTGCTTCTGATCTTAGGGAGAAGCTCTCAGTTTTTTTCCCATTGAGTATGATGTTAGCTGTGAGTTTTTCATATAAGGCTTTTATTATGTGGAGGTATGTTCCCTCTAAATCTACTTTGTTGTGAGTTTTTATCATGAATGGATGTTGTACTTTGTCAAATGCTTTTTCTGCCTCTATTGAAATGATCAAAGAGTTTTTATCCTTCTCTTATTTATGTGAGGTATCACACTGATTGATTTCTGAATATTGAGCTACCCTGGATCTCAGTAATAAATTCCACTTGATCTCAGTGAATGATTTTTTAAATGTATTGTTGTATTTGGTTTGCTAGTATTTTGTCGAGGATTTTTGCCTCAGTGTTCATGAGAGATTTTCACCTTTAGTTTTCTTTTTTAATGGTATCTTTCTCTGATTTGGGTATCCAGATAATGCTGGCCTCATAGAATCAATTTGGAAGTTTTTTCCTCTTCCAGTGTTTGGAGCAGTTTGAGAAGAATTCACTCTTCTTTAAATGTTTGTTAGAATTCACCTGTGAAGCCATTAGGTTGTGGACTTTTTTTTTGTTGGGAGTTTTTTTTCTTTTTCTTTTTCAATTACTTATTCAATTTCATTGCTAGTAGTTAGTCTGTTCAAATTTTCTGTTTCTTTATGTTTCAGGTTTGGTAGTTTACATTTTTCTAGGAATTTATCTATTTCTTCTCAGTTGTCCAATTTTTTAGCATATAATTTTTCATAATATTATCTTATAATCCTTTGTATTTCTGTGGTGTCACTTGTTATTTTTTTTCTTTCATTTCTGATTTTGTTTGAGTCTCCCCCCGATTTTTGATGAGTCTTGTTGCGTTTATCAATTTTGTTGATCTTTTCAAAGAACCAACTCCTGGTTTCATTGATCTGTTCTATTGTTTTTTTAGTGTCTATATCTTTTATTTCTGCTCTAATTGTTATTGTGTCCTTCCTTCTGCTGGTTTGTCGTTTTGTTTTTTGTTCTTTTTCTAGCTCCTTTATGTATAAAGTTAGGTTGTTTGAGATTTTTCTTGCTTCTTGATAGGCCTGCATTGCTATAAACTTCCCTCTTGGAACTGCTTTTGCTGCATCTCCATGGTTTTGGATAGTTGTGTTTTCATTTTGATTTCTATCCATGTATTTTTATTTTCCTCTTGGGTTTCTTGGTTGACCAATTCATTGCTTAGTAGCGTGTTATTTAACCTTTATGTATTTGTGCTCTTTCCAGAGTTTTTCTTGTGGTTGACTTCTAGTTTGATAGCATTGCGGTCAGAAAAGATGCATGGCATGACTTTGATCTTGTTGAACTTATTGAAACTTGTTTTGTGGCCTATTATGTAATCTATTCTAAAGAATGTTCCATGTGCACTTGAAAAGATTGTGTATTCTGTACCATTAAAATGGAATGTTCTGGATATATCTGTGGAATCCATGTGGTCCAATGTGTCATTCAAAGGCACTCTTTCCTTGTTGATTTTGTTTGGATCATCTATTCATTGATGTAAATGGGGTGTTAAAGTGCCCTACTATTATTGTAGTAGTATCGATGAGTTCCTTTAAGTTTGCTATTGACTGTTTTATGTATTTGGGTGCTCCCACGTTGGGTACATAAACTTTTACAGTTATTATATCATCTTGTTAGATTGTCTCCTTTATGTAATATCCTTCTTTTTCTCTTGTTATGGCCTTTGTTTTAATGTGTATTTTAACTGGTGTGCCCATTGCTTCCCTGGCTTTCTTTTGATATCCATTTGCATGATAAATATTTTTCCATTCCCTTACTTTCAGTGTAAGTAGGCCTGAAATTGTCTCTTATATATAACACATAAATTGGTCTTGTTTTTAAATCCATTCTATCACCCTATGTCTTTTGATTGGAGTGTTTAGTCCCTTTATATTCTAAGTAATTATTGGTAGGTATGTATTTATTGCTATTTTCTTACTTTGTTTTTAAAAGATTTTATTTATTTATTTGACAGAGAGAGACAGTGAGAGAGGGAACACAAGCAGGGGGAGTGGGAGAGGGAGAAGCAGTCTTCCCGCTGAGCAGGGGAGCCCAATGTGGGGCTCGATCCCAGGACCCTGGGATCATGACCTGAGCTGAAGGCAGATGCTTAATGACTGAGCCACCCAGGCGCCCCACCATTTTGTTACTTTTTGTGGTTGTTCTATAGTTCTCTGATTCTTTCTTCTGTTGATCTCTCATGGTTTGCTGGCTTTCTTTAGTGATATATTTGGATTCCTTTCTCTTTATATTTTGCATATCTATTACTATTTTCTGATTTGTGGTTACCATTCAGTTTATATATAACATCTGCATATAGCAGTCTATATTAAGTTGATATTTGAACCTTTCTTTACTTCTCTCACCCCACATTTTAGGTAAGTGTTGTCATACCTTTTATTTTGTGTGTACCTATTCTGCGTGGAGCACTGGGTGTTATGCACAAACAATGAATCATGGAACACTACATCAAAAACTAATGATGTAATGTATGGTGATTAACATAACAATAAAATATTATTAAAAAATAAAATATTTTGTGTGTACCTGGACTGATATACTTATTTTTGTAAGCATTTTAAGATATACTTATTTTTCTGCTTTTGTGCTTCCTACATTTCTGACTTATGGTCTTTACTTTCCACTTGACAAGTCCCCTTTAACACTTCTTGTTGGGCTGGTTTGGTGGTTGTGAACTCCTTTAGCTTTTGTTTGGGAAACTCTTTATCTCTCCTTCTATTCTGAATGATAGCTTTGCTGGGTAGAGTATTCTTGGCTGCACATTTTTCCCTTTCTGCATTTTAAATATATCATGCCACTTTCTTCTTGCCTGCAAAGTTTCTGTTGAAAAATCCACTGATAGCCTTACAGGGTTTTCATTGTATGTAACTGTCTTCTCTTCTGTTGCTGCTTTAAAAATTTTTTTCTTTATCATTATTTTTTGCCATTTAAATACTCTGTGTCTTGGTGTAGACCTCCTTGGGTTGATTTTTGGGGGAATCTTTGTGCCTTCTGGATATGGATATGTTTCTTTCCTCAGATTAGGAAAGTTTTCAGCTATTATTTCTTCAAATAAATTTTCTGCCCCCTTTTCTCTCATTTCTTCTTCTGGGATCCATATACGCAAATGTTATTATGCTTGATAGAATCACTGTGTTCCCTAAGTCTATTCTGATTTCATATGATCTATCCTAAAGAATGTTTTGTCTGTGTTAGAGAAGAATGTTTATTTTCTTGCTGTTGGAAAGAATGTTCTATATGTGTCTGATTTTGTGTAATTTTTTCTCTCTCACCTACTCAGGTTGATTACTTTCCATTATTCTGTCCTCCAGGTCACTAATTCATTCCCTGTCTCTTCTAGTCTACTTATTCTTTCTAGTGTATGTATGTATGTATGTATGTATGTATTTAAAAATTTTAAATTTAAATTCAATTAACATATAATGTATTACTGGTTTTAGAGGTAAAAGCCTGTGCTTGATCAGTCTTATATAATACCCAGTGCTCATTACATCACATGCCCTCCTTAATGTCCATCACCCAGTTACCCCATACCTCCACCCCCTTCCCCTCCAGCAATCCTGAGAATGTTTCCTATGATTAAGAATCTCTCATGGTTTATCTCTCTCTCTGGTTTCATCTTGTTTTATTTTTTCCTCTCTTCCCCTATGATTCTCTGTTTTGTTTCTTAAATTCCACATATTAGTGAGATCATATGATAATTGTCTTTCTCTGGTGGACTTATTTCACTTAGCATAATACCCTCTAGTTCCATCCACATCATTGCAAATGGCAAGATTTCATTTTTTGATGACTGTGCAATATTCCATTATATATATATCTATCTTCACACAGCACCTCTTCTTTATCCATTCATCTGTCAATGGACATCTGAGCTCTTTGCATAGTTTGGCTATTGTGGACATTGCTGCTATAAACATTGGGGTGCAGGTGCCTCTTTGGATCACTACATTTGTATCTTTGGGGTAAATACACAGTAGTGCAATTGCTGGGTCATAGGGTAGCTCTACTTTCAACTGTTTGAGGAACCTCCATACTGCCATTTTGTTACTTTTTTTAACTGTTTTTCAGAATGGCTGCACCAGCTTGCATTCCCACAAATAGTGTAGGAGGGTTTCCCTTTCTCTGCATCTTCACCAACCCACTCCTGGGCTCACTCTTTGTAGCCGTCTTCCCTACTGTGATGCCTGGGAGCTCTGTTACACTCAGACACCCCTGGTCTTCCTGTGACTCTGAGGGGCCTGAGACCACACTGTCCCAGCTAGGGTTCTACCCCTGCTTAGCCTCCTAAGTGATGTCCCTCACTGGAGCAGAATTCTAAAAATTTCCAATTTAGTGCTCTGCCACTCTATCACTTGCTGGTAGCTGGCTGACGGAGGCTCTCTACCCCCCACAGTCTAAATACCCATATACATATATACCCAGCTGGGACGGGGCACACAGTTTTAACAAGGTGTACACCAATCTGCTTGTGAATTGAGACTTGCAGTCTCCACCACTGCTGCTGCCACCCCTGCAATGGGGACCAAGGCCCTGCACAGTGTGTGGGCCAGTGGATGCTTTGTTGGCAAGGTTTACTTTAATCTTCTTGGTAGAAGACCTGCAGTTTTGGGACTGAGGCAAGTGTGACTAGAAAAGGCAGATCTGCCAAAGGCTGGGGTGGGGAGGCAGGGCTTGGTGTAAACATGTTAGTGAATGTTGTTGTGGAGGTGGTTCTTTCAGGTAGCCATGTGTTTATGCCGGGGGTTGGTTGTTCAGCAATATGTTGCTTAATATACTTGTGAATTTTCCTGTTATCTTCTTGTAATTGATTTCTAATTTCATACCATTGTGATTAGCAAAGATGCTTGATATGATTTCAGTTTTCTCAAATGTTTAAAAAACTTGTTTTGTCAGATAACATATGATCTATCCTAAAGAATGTTTTGTCTGTTAGAGAAGAATGTTTATTTTCTTGCTGTTGGAAAGAATGTTCTATATGTGTCTGTGAGGTCCATCTGATCTAAAGTATAGTTCAAGGCCAAGTTTTCTTATTAATTTTCTATCTGGATGATCTATTCATTAATGACAGGGGAGTAATCAACTCATTTACTTTTATTGTATTGTTGTCTACTTATCCCTTCAGATATCTTAATATTTGTTTTGTATATTTAGGTATTCTGATATTGGATGCATAAATATTTATAATTGTTAGATCCAAAATAACAATACTTCTTAGAGTTTGCAAGTCAATGCATCATCAGTCCCCTATCTACTTCTTCCAGCACATTCTGACGAATGATTTCCTTTGCTCACCTAGCCTTTTCTCTTGCCACAGCAGATTTTTCTTACAGTTTTTAGAATTTTCTTTCTATTCTTACTCCATTGGATGCTTTCTCAATTAGATGCTCTCTCCTATAAAACCCTTTTGGTCCTATTACTCCAGGTAAAATATATTTTCTCTTTACTACTTAACAATATTTTCTACAATTTTTATATTTATTTATTCAGTTTCTCCCAATGGACTGTGAGATTCACAAAGATAGGAAACAATGTCTTTTTGTGTTCTTGTTTCCTCAATACCTGACAACTGTCCCTAGAATACATAGATACTCAATAAATATTTTTTGAGGTAATAATTATTTCCAAAAATTAAGTAGAATTGGAAGTAAAATTGTGGGCAAATAGTATGCACATTTTAGAAATATTTGATATTTACTTTCAGATTATCCAGAATAAAGTTTGTATCAATTCAAATGTCTGCCAGTAATGTATGAAGCTATCCATTTAATAATACTCTCACTTTGGGGGGGTATTAACTTTAAAATAAATATTTGCTAATGTTACATTGGTATTTTAATTTTTATTTTAGAAGTGAACTTGATCTCTTTTATATATTTATTGTTTACCTATTTTTCATCCATAAATTTTTTATTCATGTCCTTTGTTAATTTTTCTATTGTTACCTTTATATTGGTTTCTAAAATCTTTTAGTATATTAAATACAGCTCTTTGTCTATGTGATAGTTTGCACTTATATTTCCTAGATTTTCATTGCACTTTAATTTTATTTTTAATTCACAGAGATTTTAGAATTATATGGCATCTATCCCCACCCTTTCACTGAAACTGCTCTTATTAAAATTACCAATAATCTTATAGTTATTATATCCAGTGGGCATTTTTCAGACTTCACCTTATTTGATATACTGAGAACAAAGCAATATAGGTCACAGTTTAGATATTTGGTTTACATTGATTTGAATTATCTCTGCCACTCTAAATGATAGCTTTCCAAGTTATTATAATAAAAAGAAATTAAGTGCTACTTGGCAAATTTGTTTGTGCTAACATTAAATGCAAATCATCACATAGAAGCCTTTCAGCAAATCCCTCTGGTTTTATGATCATGGAAATGAGTCAAATATTGTGTGAAACCAAATGCCAGACCTGAATTAGAAATAAAGAAACTAGCTCTAGAGATTGAGAAAGAGTTGGAGTACAGCATTCCAAGCAGAAATCAGAAATATGGGGTTCTGAAAGAATGTTGTATTAGTTTCCTAGAGCTGCTATAATAAAGTACCACATACTGGGTTAAAACAATAGAACGTTATTCTCTCACAGTTCTAGAGGCTTGAAGTCCCAAATCATTGGCAGAGCCATGCTCCCTCTGAAGCCAGCTTCTTTTAGCTTCTGGTAGCCCTAGGTATTCCTTGCCTATGGCAGCATAACACAAATCTCCGCCTCCATCTTCTCACGAAAATCTTCCCTCTGTGTTTTTTCCCCTCTTTTTATAAGAACCACTTGACCTGATTACATTTGCAAAGATCCTTTTACCAAATAATATCACTTTCACAGTACCCAACACATCTTTTTGGGATACACAATTCAATCCATAACAGATGTGAACCAAGTAAATGGGAGAAAATGGAATCATGTAGATTTCTAGAACAAAGGGTAAAATACCAAATCCTAAATTGACAAGATAGGTTGAATAATGATTAGTTGGGTAGGTAGATCAGCAGGGGAAAAGGAGCATTTGTGGATTTAAGAAATGCAATGAGAAACTGCTCTATGAAATCCCTTGTAATTCCTTTTGGAATCTCAAGTAAATTTTTAATTGATTATTTAGGCATGCTAATTTGTTTTTACAAATAAGCTAATGACAAAGGCAGTTTAGTGCAATAGGTTGGTGTATAATTAAGATTGATCAAATTCTTTATTATTTCTTGGAGGGGAAAGTAAATATCAAATAATTAGAAATTGAAATTTTAAGTGATATTGAAAATTCAAGTTATATCTATGGAAGATTTGGTAAAATCTTATTTAAGTTGAGGCAGCAAAATTAATCCAGTACATGCAGTTGCATAATCCAGTGAATAAAATGTTAGTTTTGAAATTTATTTCTTGTTATAAATCAACCCAAAATGGACTTTGAAGATATTCTATAAAATCTCAGAAACTTGATTACAAAAGACACATGCAATGTGTGACAGATGCAATTGAGAACACCAGACCACAAAGAGGTTGAGAAACAACCAATTTTCAAACTATAGCCAGTCTGATGAAAACCTATATCAGTTCTTTTGTAAAATGACTATTGTTATACTTCACTTTATTAATTCTTAGAAAGATAGAACATAGTGGAAAAGAATGACAAAAATTAAAGCAGAGCAAGTTGAGCTGTAAGACAAGCAACATGGTTTTTAACACATTCGTCCAATTATTCTGAACAAATATTCACTGATCCCTACCAAGAGACTGAGGTTGTTTTAGGGACTGGGTCAAAGAATGTGAAAAGTGTTATTTGGCTAAGATGACCTAACTACAATGAAGACTAATGCATGTCAAAAAAGTGTAATTATTCAATGACATTTTTATATTTCCTGAAGCATAAAGAAATTTAAAAATATTTCTAGGTTAATCAAGTCATAATGATTGTTTAGATATGTTTGTCTCTGTGACTACATTTTTGAAGTCTGTTTTCTTCCCTTTAACTTTCTAGAGACCAAAGTAATGTGTTTTTTGCACATCTTTTGATAAATTTTCATCTTGCTAGTAAAATTTTTGTGTGATATGTAAGTTAAAGTTTTATTTACATTCCCAATCTATTATAATATCATTTAGAATTTGCTTAACTGGGTTTCCTCTATTTCAAGGCTTCAATTTACAGTTTTATCTTCATTGGGGAATTTATTCCTATGTGGTTATTCAGTAGCTTGTATGTTTAAAAAGGCATTTTATTTCATGTGACAGATCTTTAGACTTAACATTCTTTTATTTAGCAAACTTTGGGTGGAAATATTTTCTGAAATACTTGAAAATAAAAATATCTCAAGTTGTTTGAGAATGCAAATATGCTATATATATATAGGTAGCATATTTGCATATATAATATATAGGATATATATATATATAGCCTACTATCAATATAGATAGTAGGCTCTTGTAGTTCCTGAGTGCTGAGGACAGAGAAATGGAGTTTACCTGGAATGGACCTCAGAACTCAAATTTTTAAAACAGTATTCACTTTCTTCTAAATCAAGTAAGTATACATTTTGATAGAACATTGCCACATACATGTATCATTTGTTTTCTCCAACAATTCAAAATAGGCTGCAGCATTCTGAGTTCTGCAATATAACTGTCTTTGATAACAGAATTAACAGAATTGAAATTTAAAAAACATCACTTTCAACTATTAGGAAGCAACATTACTGGAGTTTACTTGATGTTCCTCTGATAGACAAATGCTTTTTTCAACTTGATATTTCAAATAGTAGCTCTCTCACTTGTAGCCATTGTCTATGAGTGTTTATACAAAGTTAAAATGTGCTTGGAACACCACCAATGGAACCTTGTAGGGAGAATTGACTGTGATGTCATAGACCTTTAAGGGAAACTTCTAGAAGTGAGATTAGTCATATGAGAGACTAAACAAGAGAGATGCTTACTGAGTAAGGTGGGATCCAACAAGAGTGTAGTACAGAATGCAGTAATTTATTAATTACTTTTTTCTAAGGTATCTCAACAGAACAACACTTAATGAAGAAAGACAAAGCCTTACCTGTCTGGTACATTTGTGATTCTTGATGATTAATTACTTGAAGAGTAATATGTTTGAAATTCACCAGTTTTAGAAATGGAAGAAGGTGATGAACCTGATCAGCCTATCTCAGCAGGGAGACAAGAAATTCGAAAGAGAAGACGACCCAGCCAACCAACGGTAGACAAATCCCAGCAGACTGAAGTGACAGAGAAAAAGAAACACTTGCCTATATCACAATCATCTGGCCCTAAAGCTACGCTTAGTATTGGTAATATTCCTGGAAGCAAAGTCAACTATGAGTCTCTCAGAGTATCTTCTCAACTTCAGCAAACTTGGACAAAGAGAAAGCGTGTACAGGATATGACAGATAAATCTCTGCAAACAGACGCTACTGTAGAAGAGAAAAAAGAAGAAATCATGTCAGTTAGTGAAACAGTGATACCTGAAGAAAAGCCAGCTGCTGTTGGAGAAGCAGTCCCTGATTGTCCAGAGAGTGTTCAGGAAGTAGAAATTCCACCAAGCAGACATTCAGTTCAATTCAAAATAGACAGATCTCAGCAGACCAGTTGTACTGGAGACTGGACAATGATGAACATTCCTCAAAAAGAAAAAGTGAGCAAGGAACAGCAGACATACTTTAGTGAAACAGAAATAATGGTTATTGGCAGGCCAGATAGCTCTTTTTCAAAGTCAAATGAGGTTGTGCAGAAACGTAAATCCTCAGGGAAATTTTTCATTAGTGAACATCCTGAATTGCAACCTTCAACAAGTAAAGATGAAGCAATTGGGCAGATATATATCAGCAGATTTCTATTTGGTCAACAAAGCAAAAAGGGTTCTTTGGAACTTTCAGAAGATGGGCAGTATGTTCTAGGTGAAGTACAGCCTCCCACTGCAGAAGAGATCTCTGCTGAAATGCAACCTCTGCCAACTGAGGAGACTACTACAGAAAACTCCCCAACTGAACTTCAGCCTCCACCAATTGAAGAGGATCCTGCAGAAAAGGGCCCTGCTAAAGTAGAGCCCACACTGGGTGAAGAGACTCTTTCAGAAGGGCCCCCTGATGAAGTTCAGTCTCCAAAAGTTGAAGAAGCTTCTATTGAAGTACAGCTTTCCCCAACTGAGGAGACTCCTGCAGAAGAGGCCCCTGCTAAAGTAGAGTCTATCCCTGCTGAAAAGACTTTTTCAGAAGAGGCTTATGCTGAAGTTCAGCCTCTATCAGCTGAAGAGCCTCCTACACAAGAGGCCCCAGAACTTCAGCTTCCACCAGCTGTGGAGGCCCCTGCAGAAGAGGCCCCAGCTGAAGTTCAGTCTTCACTAGCTGAGGAGGCCTTCTCTGAAGAGGCCCCAGCTGAAGTTCAGCCTCCACTAGCTGAAGAGACCCCTGCAGAACAAGCCCCAGCTGAAGTTCTGTCTTTACCAGCTGGGGAGGCCTTCTCTGAAGAGGCCCCAGCTGAAGTTCAGCCTCCACGAGCTGAAGAGACCCCTGCAGAACAGGCCCCAGCTGAAGTTCAGCCTCCACCAGCTGAGACATCTCCTGAAGTTCAGTCTTTACCAGCTGAGGATGCCCCTGCAGAAGACACCCAAGGTGCAGTTTGGGCTCCACCAGCTGATGAGGGCCCTGAAGAAGAAGCTCCCGATGAAATTTGGTCTTTACCAGCTGAGGAGGCTCCTGCAGAAAAGGCTCCAGATGAAGTACAGTTTCCACCAGCTGAGGAGGCTCCTGCAGAAGAGGTTCCGGATGAAGTACAGTTTCCACTAGCTGAGGAACCTCCTGCAGAAGAGGCCCCAGATGAAGTTTGGTATCTACCAGCTGAGGCAGGCCCTGCAGAAGAGGCCTCAGCTGAAATTTGGTCTCCAGCAGCTGAGGAGGTCCCTAAAGAAGATACCCCAGCTAAAATTTGGTCCGCACCAGCTGAGGAGGCCTCAGCTGAAATTTGGTCTCCACCAGCGGAGGAGGTCCCTAAAGAAGATACCCCAGCTGAAGTTTGGTCTGCACCAGCTGGAGGAGTCCTCATTGAACTTCATCCATCCGATGAAGAAACTACTTTAGAAATGGTCCCTGTTGACAAATAGTTTCCAGCAGCTGAAGAGGACTTTATTACACAAATCTCTATAGAAGATGTCCTTGCTAAATTTCAGCCTCCACCATCTGAACACATTGCTATAAATGAGGCTTTGGTAGACCATATGTCTACTGAATATCAATATCTCCAGACAACAGATGTCCCAGTGGTAAAATTAGAATCACTGGTTTTGGAAGATCAGCAAAAACTTGAAGAGCCTTTAGAACTGGATCCTGCCCCTGAAGATTTGTCTAATATCAAGAAGGAACAGGTCCTTGCCTTCGAAGTGGAGGGTGTCTTTCATATAGAAATAAAATAGAGGCCTCTTTCTCAGCTGTAATCAGGTCTTAACTAAGTTAGCAATCAGAAGCTAGGGGACATAAACACTTTAGAAAAGTGTAGGCATTTGGAAGTAGCTTTGTGAACAGGGAGATAAAAGGAAACCCTAAGACATGGACCACTGGTTGGAAAATGAACAATAAAAACTAGTGGTTTAAAATTACTGTGTTATTTTCATTCAAATCTAGCATATATTGAAATACCCATTTGGAAACAAAGTAAGTTGTTGATTGAAATAATTACTTAATATATCCTTTCTCTAATAAACCCTGTTGAAAAGGGTAAAATATGCTCTATAGCTATATTTTCTTTTCACTACATGTAGCTTGTAGTGGAAAAGGCAGTTTCTTTGCTGCAGTTCTCTCATCTAAATTCCTTGAGTTCTAGTCACATAGCTAAAGGTATGTGTTTTTTTCCTTATTATAATACATAATATCTCTAATTCTCTTTATATTTGATTCCTTCTGAGGCCAGCATTTCTTTCCTGTTTTCATCCCTATCTTCTTGCATGTTTTACATTTCCATATCTGGATAGGGAAATTTAATTCCTTTGTAAAAACCTTCTTTTTAATGAAGATAGCCTGGATAAAGTATTTTAAAAGGTGTGTAAACATAAAGAAAAGTACACTTAGATGGCCTTGAGGGCATGTTTCTACTTAGTTTTAATTTCATTTCAACTTAGAATGTGATGAATCCTTTGGAAGCTTGGCTCATTTTTTTTGTCTCTGAACTTGTGATGAAGAGAAACTTGCATAAAGTTGAATGACTAGTTGTAGTATAGTAGTCTCCCCTTACCTGCAGTTTTGCTTTCCATAGTTTCACTTACCTGCGATCAGCTGTGGTCCAGAAGCATATTTTCCTTCTGATGTACCTTTCCTTGAAGGTCAGTTGTAGCCTAATGCTATGTCACAATGCCTACACTATTCACCTCACTTCATCTCATTATATAGGCATTTTATCCTCTCACATCATCACAAGGAGAAAGGTGAGTATAGTACAATAAGATATTTGAAATAGAAAGAGATTACATCCATAGAACTTTTATTATAGGATATTGTTATAATTGTTCTATTGTATTATTTGTTATTGTTGTTAATCACTTACTGTGCCTAATTTATAAATTAAACTTTATCTTAGGTATGTATGAATAGGAAAAACCAGTATACATAGGTACTATCCACAATTTCAGGCATTCACTGGGGATCTCCTAAGATATCCTTTGTGGATAATGGGGGACTACTGGATAAGCTATGGACATTTTTAAAGAGTAATTATGGATTAATATAAGATGTCTGTAAATAAATGACATCTTGGTTTCTATGGTTATGGCCACTTTTGGGAAAATATTTTCTTTAGCTACAGTTTAGTTACTATATGCTGAAATAATGAGATTATTCTCTTAAAAATTTAATTTCGTTAGTGTATTTCCCTGTTTAGTAAAAACTCTAGATTGATGATTCCAGACCTTGTTAAACTTTGATGCCCTGTGATTGTTAGATGTTTCTCACATTCTTCATTACCTCTGTACAGTGTACAATAAGAGCATGTGACATTTTTAAGTGATTTTTCTTCTGGAACTTTATAAAAATTTTTGTGAGTACAATATTTTTTTAATATACACCAGATTTGAGGTTGGGAAACATTATCCTAGACTTCTTGAATGAGGATTGCTTTTTTGATATTTCCAAATCCTTTAAATTATTTTGTTTTTTGGGATACTTAAAATCCAGTTAAACACCTTTTTCTAAATATGAAGTTTTCTTTTTCTATTTTAGATTTTTTAAGGTTTTTATTTAAATTCCAGTTAGTTAACATAGAGTGTAAGGTATATAATATAATTTAACACTTCCATACAACACCTGGTGCTCACCACAACAAGTGCCCTCCTTGATCCCCATCACCTCTCTCCCCTTCCCTCTAGTAACCATCAGTTTGTTTTCTATAGTTAAGAGTCTGTTTCTTGGTTTCTCTCTCTCTTTTCTCTCCCCTTTGTTTGATTGTTTTGTTCCTTAAATTGCAGATATGAATGACATCATGTGGAATTTGCCTTTTTCTTACTGACTTACCTCATTTAGCATAATACTCTCTAGCTCCATCTATGTCATTGCAAATGGCAAGTTTCATTCTTTTTTCTGGCTAATATTACATTATTTATACACACACACACACACACACACACACACACACACACACACACACACCACAACAGCTTCTTTATCCATTTATCAGTTCATGGACACTTGGGCTATTTCCATAATTTGGCTATTGCAAAGAAGGCTGCTATAACAATCGGGGTGCGTGTATCCTTTTGAATTAGTGTTTATATTCTTTGGGTAAATACCTGGTAATGTGATTGCTGGATCATAGGATAGTTCTATTTTTAACTTTTTGAGGAACCTCCTTACTGTTTTCCAGAGTGGCTGCACCAGTTTGCGTTCCCACCAATAGTGCATGAGAGTTCCCCTTTCTTTACATCTTCACAAGACCAGTTGTTTCTTGTTGATTTTAGCCATTCTGACAGGTGTGAGGTGATATCTTGTAGTTTTGATTTGCAATTCCCTGATAAGTGATGTTGAGCATCTTTTCATGTGTCTGTTGGCCATCTGTATGTTTTCTTTGGGGAAATGTCTGTTCATGTGTTCTGCCCATTTTTAATTGGATTATTCATTTTTTTGGGTGTTGAGTTTTATAAGTTCTTTACATATTTTTTGGATACTAATCCTCTTTGAATATGTCATTTGCAAATATCTTCTCACATTCCCTAGGTTGCCTTTTAGTTTTGTTGCTTGTTTCCTTTGCTGTGCAGAAGTTATTTATTTTGATGTTGTTCCAATAGCTTAGTTTTGCTTTTGCTTCCCTTGCCTTGGGACACCTATCTAGAAAAATGTAGCTATGGCTGATGTCAGAAAAATTATTGCCTGTACTTTCTTCAAGGACTCTTGTGGTTTCCTGTCTCACATTTAGGTTTTTAATCCATTTGAATTTATTTTTGTGTATGGTGAAAGAAAGCGGTCCAGTTTTATTCTTTTGCCTGTTGCTGTCCAGTTTCTTGACATCATTTTTTGAAGAGACAGTTTTTTCCCATTGGATACTTTTTCCTGCTTTGTCAAAGATTAATTGACCACATAATTGTGAGCTCATTTCTGGGTTTTCTCTTCTGTTCTATTGATCTGTATCCATTTTTATGCCAAGAACCATACTGTTTTGATTACTACTGCTTTGTAATATAAATTGAAGCCTGGAATTGTGATGCCACTAGCTTTGCTTTTCTTTTTCAAGATTACTTTGGCTATTTGGGGTTTTTGTGGTTCCATACAAAATTTGGATGACTCTAGCTCTGTGAAAAATGCTGTTGGTATTTTGATAGATATTGCATTAAATGTGTAGATTGCTTTTGGTGGTATAGACATTTTAATAATATGTGTTCTTCTAATCCATGAGCATGGAATATCTTTCCATTTCTTTGTGTCATCTTCAATTTCTTTCATCAGTGTTTTATAGTTTTCAGAGTACAGGTCTTTCACTTCTTTGGTTAGGTTTATTCCTAGGTTTCTTGTTGTTTTTTGGTGCAATTGTAAATGGGATTGTTTTCTTAATCTCTCTTTCTGCTGCTTCATTACTGGTATATAGAAATGCAACAGATATCTGTATATTGATTTTGTATTCTGTCATTTTACTGAATTCATTTATCAGTACTAGCAGTTTTTTGATGGAATCTTTTGGGTTTTTTTATATATTATATCACGTCATCTGCAAATAGTGAAATTTTTACTTTTTTGCCAATTTGGATGCCATTTATTATTTATTTATTATTTATGTTGCTGTTGTTGTCTGATTGCTGTAGCTAGAACTTCCAGTCCTATGTTGAATAAAAGTGGTGAGATTGGACATCTCTGTCTTATTCCTGACTGTAGAGGAAAAGCTGTCAGTTTCCCCCCATTTGAGATTGATGTTAGCTGTGAGTTTTTCATATATGGTCTTTGCTATGTGGAGGTATGTTCCTTCTAAACGTACTTTGTTGAGAGTTTCTATCATGACTTTATGTTGTACTATGTCAAATGCTTCTTTTTCATCTATTAAAATGATCACATGATTCTTATCCTTTCTTTTATTGATGGGGATGTATCACATCGACTGATTTGCAAGTATTGAACCACCCTTGTAACCCAGGAATAAGTCCCAATTGATCATGGTGAATGATTTTTTAAATGTATTGTTGGATTTGGTTTGTTAGTATTTTGCTGAGGATTTTGTATTTATGTTCATCAGAGATACTAGCCTGTAGGTCTCTTTTTTGGTGGTGTCTTTATCTGGTTTTAGTTTCAGGTTAATGCTGGCCTCATAAGATGAATTTGAAAGTTGTCTTTCCCTTGCTATTTTTTGTAATAGTTTGAGAAGAATAGGTATTCACTCTTCCTTAAATGTTCGGTAAAATTCGCCTGTGAAGCCATCTGGTCCTGGGGTTTTTTTTTTGTTGGAAGTTTTTTGATTACTGATTCAATTTCTTTGCTGGTTATCATTCTGTTCAAATTTTCTATTCTTGTTTCAGTTTTGGTAATTTATTTGTTTCTAGGAATTTTTTCATTTCTTGTAGGTTGTCCAATTTGTTGGCATATAGTTTTTCATAATATTCTCTTAATAATTGTTTATATGTCTGTGGTGCTGTTATTTCTCCTCTCTCATTTGTGATTTTATTTATTTGAGTCCTTTCGCTTTTCCTTTTGCTAAGTCTGGCTGGAGGCTTATCAGTTTTACTGATTTTTTCAAAGAACTAGCTCCTAGTTTCATTGATATGTTCTATTGTTGTTTTGGTTTCTATGTCATTTGTTTCTGCTCTATTTATTATTCCCTTCTTTCTGCTGGTTTTAGGTTATTTTTTTTTCCTAGCCCCTTTAAATATGAGGTTAGGTTGTTTATTTGAGACTTCTCTTGCTTCTTGAGATAGGCCTGTATTACTATATACTTCCCTCCTAGGACCACTTTTGCTGTATCCCTAAGGTTGTGGATCATCGTGTTTTCATTTTCATTTGTTTCTATGTATTTTTTTTACATCTTTTAATTTCCTAGTTGACCCATTCATTGTTTAGTAGTGTGTTATTCAACCTTCATATATTTGCGGTCTTTTCAGATTTTTCTTGTGGTTGACTTCTAGTTACATAGCATTGTTGTCAGAAAAAGGTACATGATATGACTTCAATCGTCTTGAATTTGTTGAGGGTTGTTTTGTAGCCTAATATGTGATCTATTCTGGAGAATGTCCCATGTGCACTTGAAAAAAATGTATATTTTGCTATTTTAGGATGGAATGCTCTGAATAAATGTTAAGTCCATGTGGTCCAGTGTGTCCATTCAAAAACATTGTTTCTTTTCTTTAAAATTTTTTATTGTTATTTTAATCACCATACATCATTAGTTTTTGATGTAGTGTTCCATGATTCATTGTTTGTGTATAACACCCAGTGCTCCATGCAGAACATGCCCTCTTTAATACCCATCACCAGGCTAACCCATCCCCCCACCCTCCTCCCCTCTAGAACCCTCAGTTTGTTTTTCAGAGTCCATCATCTCTCATGGTTCGTCTCCCCCTCCAATTTCCCCCCTTCATTCTTCCCCTCCTGCTATCTCCTTCTTTTTTTTTCATAACATATATTGCAATATTTGTTTCAGAGGTACAGATCTATGATTCGACAGTCTTGCACAATTCACAGCACTCACCATAGAACATACCCTCCCCAGTGTCTATCACCCAGCCACCCCAACCCTCCCACCCCACCCCCACTCCAGCAACCCTCAGTTTGTTTCCTGAGATTAAGAATTCCTCATATCAGTGAGGTCATATGATACATGTCTTTCTCTGATTGATTTATTTCACTCAGCATAACACCCTCCAGTTCCATCCACGTCATTGCAAATGGCAAGATCTTATTCCTTTTGATGGCTGCATAATATTCCATTGTGTGTGTGTGTGTGTGTGTGTGTGTGTGTGTGTATATATATATATATATATATATATATATCTCACATCTTCTTTATCCATTCATCTGTCGATGGACATCTTGGCTCTTTCCACAGTTTGGCTATTGTGGACATTGCTGCTATAAACGTTGGGGTGCATGTACCCCTTCAGATCCCTCCATTTGTATCTTTGTGGTAAATACCCAGTAGTGCAATTGCTAGATTGTAGGGTAGCTCTATTTTCAACTGTTTGAGGAACCTCCATACTGTTTTCCAGAGGGGTTGCACCAGCTTGCATTCCCACCAACAGTGTAGGAGGGTTCCCCTTTCTCCGCATCCCCGCCAACATCTGTCATTTTCTGACTTGTTAATTTTAGCCATTCTGACTGGTGTGAGGTGCTATCTCATTGAGGTTTTGATTTGGATTTCCCTGATGCCGAGCGATGTTGAGCACTTTTTCATGTGTCTGTTGGCCATTTGGATGTCTTCTTTGGAAAAATGTCTGTTCATGTCTTCTGCCCATTTCTTGATTGGATCATTTGTTCTTTGGGTGTTGAGTTTGATAAGTTCTTTATAGTTCTTTATAGATTTTGGATAATAGCCCTTTATCTGATATGTCATTTGCAAATATCTTCTCCCATTCTGTCGGTTGTGTTTTGGTTTTGTTGACTGTTTCTTTTGCTGTGCAAAAGCTTTTTATCTTGATGAAATCCCAATAGTTCCTTTTTGCCCTTGCTTCCCTTGCCTTTGGCGATGTTTCTAGGAAGAAGTTGCTGCGGCTGAGGTCAGAGAGGTTGCTGCCTGTGTTCTCCTCTAGGATTTTGATGGACTCCTGTCTCACGTTTAGGTCTTTCAACCATTTGAAGTCTATTTTTGTGTGTGGTGTAAGGAAATGGTCCAGTTTCATTCTTCTGCATGTGGCTGTTCAATTTTCCCAACACCATTTGTTGAAGAGACTTTTTTCCATTGGACATTCTTTCTCGCTTTGTCAAAGTTTAGTTGACCATAGAGTTGAGCGTTCATTTCTGGACTCTCTATTCTGTTCCATTGATCTATGTGTCTGTTTTTGTGCCATTACCATACTGTCTTGATGATGACAGCTTTGTAATAGAGCATGAAGTCCGAAATTGTGATGCTGCCAGCTTTGCTTTTCTTTTTCAACATTCCTCTGGCTATTCAGGGTCTTTTCTGGTTCCATACAAATTTTAGGATTATTTGTTCCATTTCTTTGAAAAAAGTGGATGGTCTTTTGATGGGGATTGCATTGAATGTGTAGACTGTTCTAGGTAGCATTGAGATCTTAACAATATTTGTTCTTCCAATCCATGAGCATGGAATGTTTTTCCATTTCTTTGTGTCTTCCTCAATTTCTTTCATGAGTATATTATAGTTTTCTGAGTACAGATCCTTTGCCTCTTTGGTTAGATTTATTCCTAGGTATCTTATGGTTTTGGGTGCAGTTGTAAATGGGATTTACTCCTTAATTTCTCTTTCTTCTGTCTTGTTGTTGGTGTATAGGAATGCCACTCATTTCTGTGCATTGATTTTATATCCTGCCACTTTACTGAATTCCTGTATGAGTTCTAGCAGTTTTGGGGTGGAGTATTTTGGGAAAAACGTTATTTATTTGTTGATTTCCTTTTTAGACGATCTGTTCTTTGATGTAAATGGGGTGTTAAAGTCTCCTACTATTTTTGTATTATTATAGATTTGTTCCTTCATGTTTGTTATTAATTGTTTTATGCATTTGGGTGCTCCCATGTTTGATGCATAAATATTTACAATTGTTACATTTTCTTGTTGGATTATCCTCTTTATTATGATATAGTGCTCTTTGTCTCTTATTACAGTCTTTGACAAAGGTCTAGTTTGTCCTATATAAGTATTGCTTCTCTGGCTTTTTTTTGAGTTCCATTTGCATGAGAAATGTTTCTCCATGCCCTCACTTTCAATATGCACGTGTCTTTAGGTCTAAAATTAGTCTTTTGTAGGCAGCATATAGATGGGTATTTTTTTATCCACTCTGACACCCTATGTGTTTTGTTTGGAGTGTTTAGTCCATTTACATTCAAAGTATTTATTTATTCGGGTGTGTATTTATTGCCATTTTTTTGCTTGTTTTGTGGTTGTCTATGGAGATTTTTTCTGATCCTTTAACTTTGTCTCTTTCATGGTTTGCTGGTTTTCTTTAGTGATATATTTGTATTTCTTTCTCTTTATTCTTTGCATAGTTATTAGTGACTTTGATTTGTAGTTACCATTAGGTTTGTATACAATATCTTCTGTATGTAGCAGTCCATATTAAGTTGATAGTTGTTTATGTTTGAATCCATTCCTTACTTGTGTCCTCCCCAAGTTTTAGGTAGTTTTTGTAATATTTTACATCCTTTTATTTTGTGTGTTCCTTAACTAAGTTTTTATAGAAATATTCATTTTTACTGCTTTTGTGTTTCCTACCTTCATATTATCACTTTTGGTCTTTCTTTTCCACTGACAGAATCCCCTTTATATTTTTTGCAGGGGTAGTTTAGTGGTCATGAACTCCTTTAATTTTTGTTTGTCTCTGAAACTCTTTATTTCTCCTTCTATCTTGAATGGTAGCCTTGCTGTATAGAGTATTCTTGGCTGTAGATTTTTCCCACTCAGGACTTTGAATATATCATGCCAGTCCCTTGTGACTTAGAGAGTTTCTGCTGAAAAATCTGCTGAGAGCCTTATGGGTTTTCCCTTATAAATAACAGTCTTCTTTTGTCTTGCTGCTTTCAATACTTTTTCCCTTATAACTCTATTTTGCCAGTTTAATTATAATATGTCTTGTGAGGATCTGCTTTTATTGATTTTGTTGGGGGTTTTCGGTATCTCCCGGATCTGGATATCTGTTTCCTTCCCCAGATTAAGGAAATTTTCAGCTATTATTTCTTCAAATAAATTTTCTGCCCCCCTTTCTCTCTCTCCTTGGATTCCTATGATACAAATGTTATTACAAACATAATAACATGTTTGATGAAGTCACTGAGTTCTCTAAGTCTATTCTCGTTTTGCATAATTCTTTCTTTTTTTCAGCTTCATTGTTTTTCGTTGTTTTGTCTTCTAGGTCATTAATTCATTCCTCTTCTTCTTCCACCTGCTGTTCATTGCATCAAGCATGTTTCTAATCTCATTTATTGCACTTTTCCTCTCTGATTGATTCTTTTTTTAAACTCTTTTATCTCTGTAGTAAGGGTCTCACTGATTTCTTCCATTCTTAAGTCCAATGAGTATCCTTATGATCATTGCTTTCAATTCCCCATCAGGCATGTTACTTATATATGTTTCCCTTAGATCTCTGGCCATAGCCTTATCTTTTTTTTTTCTTTTTTCCATTTGGATAATTTCCTCTGTCTTCTCATTTTGTCCAAGTCTCTGCCTGCTCTGTGTGTTAGAAATGCAAGTTAGACCTCCTGCTCCTGAAAGTAATGGACTTAGGAAGGAGAGGTCTTGTAGTGCCCAGGACCTGGTGCTTCAGGGAGTGTCTCTGGTGTGTGCTGCATGCACTCTGTTGTTGTGTTCTGGCTGTTCTATCCCTCAGGGAAGTCATCTGGAGAGACTCTGCTTGCCTGCCCTGGGCAGTGTTTGGTCCCTGGCCTGAATATGGCAGGTTTTAACTAGGTGTACTCTGATCTGCTTGTGAAATAAGAGCTTTCACCACCTCCAATGGAACTGAGGCCCTACAAAACTATCTGGTTGGGAGACGTGGTGTGGGCAGGGGTTTGTCCTGGTCTTCTGGGGGAAGGGCCCACCATACTGGGACTGAAGTGTGACTGAGAAAGGCAGTTCCCCTGGAGTACAGGGGAGCTTAGTGTAAGCAAGTTAGGCAGCCACTGTCCACACTGCACTAGCTTCCACAGTTGGCCCTGTAATCATGCTGAGGGGTGTGGGAAGGAAATGGCATCAGCTAGCTCCTTTGTTCCTGGAGAATTTTGTCCATGAACACTGCCTCTTAGGGACATACTCCAAGAAGAACAAACAGTCTCCTCACTGTGCCTCCAGGCACTCTTTAGATTGCTGTTTCCATGCTCTATTTCCTCAGATTGTTTGCCCACCTTCTTTCCAAGAGCAGCCCCAATGCCTCTGAACTCTACCAGCCTACTGAGATTTAAAACTTCAGGCTTTATGCCCCTCGCTTGCAAGAGCTCACAAAATTCAGCTCTTCTCACTTTCTAACCCAATGGCTTTGCGGAAACATTCTCCTTGTTCATTCCCCTATGTGCTCCCCTCTCTCCAGCCCTTCTCCATGACTGCAGCTCCCTCCCATCTGCAGCAGCAAGGTACTGTTTCTCCCCTAAACCATGTCTCCATACTTCCTAACTTCTTTGATGTGACCTCTTCTCTACCTTTAGTTGTCGAGTTTGTTCTGCTAGACTTCTGCTAGTGTCTATCAAATTTGTGGGGTATTTAGGATGATTTTATAGTGATTTAGTTGTATTCATGGGATGAGGTAAGCCAGGGTCCTCCTACTCTCCTGCCATGTTCCCCGGGTCTATTTTAGATTTTCTGTTGTGGTTCCTCTTCTTTGAAAAAATTTTCTTGTATTTGCTTTTTAAATTTTCTAACTCTCCAGTTATATTGAGATATAATTAACTAATAATAGTGTAAGTTTTAGGTGGAAAATGTGATGATATGATACATGTAATGTTGTAAAATAATTATCACAATAAGTTTAGTTAAGATATCCATCTCCTTACATAATTACAATTTATTTTTGTTAGTGAGACAACTTAAGATCTTTCTCAGCAACTTTTAAGTGTATAACAGTATTTTTAAATGATACTCAGAATTCTGTACATTAGTTTCCCAGAACTTATTTATCTTACAACTGTAGGTTGTACCCTTTAACCAAAATTTCGCATTTCCTCCATTACCTGCCCCTAGCAACCACCATTCTACCGTCCTGAGTTTGTAGATTCCACATACAAATAATATCATACAATATTTAAATGATACCTTACAATATTTGTCTTGCTTTATCTAACTTATTTCACTTAGCATAATGCTCTCAAGTCCATCTATGTTGTCACAAATGGTAGGATTTCCTTTTATATCTGAATAATATTACATTGTGTATACATATCACATCTTGTTTATTCATTCATCCTTTGATAGACACTTAGGTTCTTTCCATACTTTAACTATATGAATAATGCTGCAGTAAACATAGGAGTACACATCACTTCAAGGTAATAATTTCATTTCCTCTGAATGTATACAAAGAAGGGGGATTGCTGAATCATGTGGTAGTTCTATTTTTAATTTCTCAAGGAACCTGTATAGTCTTTTTATAATAACTGTACCAATATATAATCCTACTGACAGTGAACAAAGATTTCCTTTTCTCCACATCCTCTCCAGCATTTCTTATTGCTTATCTTTTTGATAATAGACATCTTAACAGTTGTGAAGTGATACCTCATTTTGGTTTTGAGTTATACTTCCTTGATGATTAGTGGTGTTGAGCACCTTTTCACATACATTTTGGCCATTTTTATGTCTTTTTTGGAAAAGTGTTTATTCAGGTACTTTGTCTATTTTATTTATTTATTTATTTATAAAATTTATTTTATTATGTTACGTTAATCACCATACATTACATCATTAGTTTTTGATGTAGTGTTCCATGATTCATTGTTTGCGTATAACACCCAGTGCTCCATTCAATATGTGCCCTCTTTAGTACCCATCACCAGGCTAACCCATCCCCCCACCCCCTCCCCTTTAGAACCCTTAGTTTGTTTCTCAGAGTCCATAGTCTCTCATGGTTCGTCTCCCCCTCCGATTTCCCCCCCTTCATTTTTCCCTTCCTACTATCTTCTCTCTCTCTCTCTCTCTCTGTTTTAACATATGATGTATTATTTGTTTCAGAGGTACAGGTCTGTGATTCATCAGTCTTACACAATTCACAGTGCTCACCATAGCACATACACTCCCCGATGTCTATCACCCAACCACCCCATCTCTCCCACCCCCCACCACTCCAGCAACCCTGTTTGTTTCCTGAGATTAAGAATTCCTTATATCAGTGAGATCATGATACATGTCTTTCTCTGATTGACTTATTTTGCTTAGCATAATACCCTCTAGTTCCATCCACGTCATTGCAAATGGCAAGATTTTGTTTTTATTTTTTTTGATGGCTGCATAATATTCCATTGTATAAATGGAAAAATGTCTGTTCATGTCTTCTGCCCATTTCTTGATTGAATTATTTGTTCTTTGGGCATTGAGTTTGATAAGTTCTTTATAGATTTTGGATATTAACCCATTATCTGATGTGCCATTTGCAAATATCTTCTCCCATTCTGTTGGTTGTCTTTTGGTTTTGTTCACTGTTTCGTTTCCTGTGCTAAAGCTTTTTATCTTGATGAAGTTCCAGTAGTTCATTTTTGCCCTTGCTTCCCTTGCCTTTGGTGATGTTTCTAGGAAGAAGTTGCTGTGGCTGAGGTCAAAGGTTGTTGCCTGTGTTCTCCTTTAGGATTTTGATGGACTCCTGTCTCACATTTAGGTCTTTCATCCATTTTGAGTCTATTTTTGTGTGTGGTGTAAGGAAATGGTTCAGTTTCATTCTTCTGCATATGACTGTCCAATTTTCCCAAGAGACAGTCTTTTTTCCATTGGACGTTCTTCCCTGCTTTGTCGAAGATTAGTTGACCATAGAGTTGAGGGTTCATTTCTGGACTCTCTATTCTGTTCCATTGATCTATGTGTCTGTTTTTGTGCCAGTACCATACTGTCTTGATGATGACAGCTTCGTAATAGAGCTTGAAGTCCAGAATTGTGATGCTGCCAGCTTTGCTTTTCTTTTTCAACATTCCACTGGCTATTTGGGGTCTTTTCTGGTTCCATACAAATTTTAAGATTATTTGTTCCATTTCTTTGAAAAAAGTGGATGGTATTTTGATAGGGGTTGCTTTAAATGTGTAGATTGCTCTAGGTAGCATTGAGATCTTCATAATATTTCTTCTTCCAATCCATGAGCATGGAATGTTTTTCCATTTCTTTGTATCTTCCTCAATTTCTTTCATGAGTATTTTATAGTTTTCTGAGTAGAGATTCTTTCCCACTTTAGTTAGATCTATTCCTAGTTATCTTATGGTTTTGTGTGCAATTGTAAATGGGATTGACTCCTTAATTTCTCTCTCTTCTGTCTTGTTGGTGGTGTATAGAAATGCCACTTATTTCTGATACCCTGCCACTTTACTGAATTCCTGTATGAGTTGTAGCAGTTTTGGGATGTAGTTTTGGGTTTTCCACATAAAGTATCATATCATCTGCAAAGAGTGAGAATTTGACTTCTTTTTTGCCGATTCGGATGCCTTTTATTTCTTTTTGTTGTCTGATTGCTGGGGCTAGGACTTCTAGTACTATGTTGAACAGCAGTGGTGATATTGGATATCCCTGGTGTGTTCCTGACGTTAGGGGGAAAACTCTCAGTTTTTCCCCATTGAGAATGATATTCGCTGTGGGTTTTTCATAGATGGCTTTTATGATATTGAGGTATGTCCCCTCTATTCCTACACTCTGAAGAGTTTTGATCAAGAAAGGATGCTGTACTTTGTCAAATGCTTTTTCTGCATCTATTAAGAGGATCATATGGTTCTGGTTCTTTCTTTTATTAATATATGGTATCACATTAATTTGCAGATGTTGAACCCACCTTGCAGCCCAGGAATAAATCCCACTTGGTTGTGGTGAATTATCCTTTTAATGTACTGTTGGATCCTATTGGCTAGTATTTTGGTGAGAATTCTTGCATTCATGTTCGTCAGGGATATTGGTCTGTAATTCTCCTTTTTGATGGGGTCTTTGTCTGATTTTGCAATCAAGGTAATGCTGGCCTCATAAAATGAGTTTGGAAGTTTTCCTTCCATTTCTATTTTTTGGAACAATTTCAGAAGAATATGTATTAATTCTTCTTGAAATGTTTGGTAGAATTCCCCTGGGAAGCCATCTGGCCCTGGGCTCTTGTTTGTTGGGAGATTTTTGATGACTGCTTCAATTTCCTTAGTGGTTATAGGTCTTTTCAGGTTTTCTATTTCTTCCTGGTTCAGTTTTGGTCATTGATACATCTCTAGGAATGCATCCATTTCTTCCAGATTATCTAATTTGCTGGCATAGAGTTGCTCCTAATATGTTCTTATAATTGTTTGTATTTCGTTGGTGTTGTTTGGGATCTCTCCTTTTTCATTCATGATTTTTTTATTTGGGTCCTTTCTCTTTTCTTTTTGATAAGTCTGGCCAGGGGTTTATCAATCTTGTTAATTCTTTCAAAGAACCGGCTCCTAGTTTTGTTGATCTGTTCTACTGTTCTTTTGGTTTCTGTTTCATTGATTTCTGCTCTGGTCTTTACATTTCTCTTCTCTTGCTAGGTTTAGGCTTTATTGGCTGTTTTCTCCAGCTCCTTTAGGTGTAGGGTTAGGTTGTGTATTTGAGACCTTTCTTGTTTCTTGAGAAAGGTTTGTATTGCTATATACTTTCCTCTCAGGATTGCCTTTGCTGCATCCCAAAGATTTTGAACAGTTGTGTTTTCATTTTCATTTGTTTCCATGAATTTTTTAAAATCTTCTTTAATTTCCTGGTTGACCCATTCATTCTTTAGTAGGATGCTCTTTAGCCTCCATGTATTTGAATTCTTTCCGACTTTCCTCTTGTGATTGAGTTCTAGTTTCAAAGCATTGTGGTCTGAAAATATGCAGGAAATGATCCCCGTCTTTTGGTACTGGTTGAGACCTGAATTGTGACCTCAGATGTGCTCTGTTCTGGAGAATGTTCCATGAGCACTAGAGAAAAATGTGTATTCTGTTGTTTTGGGATGGAATGTTCTGAATATATCTGCGAAGTCCATTTGGTCCAGTGTGTCATTTAAAGTCTTTATTTCCGGGCGCCTGGGTGGCTCAGTTGGTTAAGCAACTGCCTTCGGCTCAGGTCATGATCCTGGAGTCCCGGGATCGAGTCCCACATCGGGCTCCCTGCTCAGCGGGGAGTCTACTTCTCCCTCTGACCCTCTTCCCTCTCGTGCTCTCTATCTCTCATTCTCTCTCTCTCAAATAAATAAATAAAATCTTTAAAAAAAAAAGTCTTTATTTCCTTGTTGATCTTTTCCTTAGATGATCTGTCCATTTCAGTGAGGGGGGTGTTAAAGTCCCCTACTATTATTGTGTTGTTGTTGATGTGTTTCTTTGTTTTTTTTTATTAATTGGCTTATATAATTGGCTGCTCCCATGTTAGGGGAATAGATATTTACAATTGTTAGATCTTCTTGTTGGAGAGACCCTTTAAGTAGGATATAGTGTCCTTCCTCATCCCTTATTATAGTCTTTGGTTTAAAATCTAATTTGTCTGGTGTAAGCATTACCACCTCAGCTTTCTTTTGATGCCCACTACCATGGTAAATTGTTTTCCACACCCTCACTTTCAATCTGGAGGTTTCTATGCGTCTAAAATTAGTTTCTTGCAGACAGCATATTGATAGGCCTTGTTTTTTTATCCAATCTAATACCGTGTGTCTTTTGATTGGGGCATTTAGCCCACTTACATTCAGGGTAACTATTGAACGAAATGAATTTAGTGCCATAGTATTGTTTGTGAGGTGACTGTTACTGTATATTGTCTCTGTTCCTTTCTGGTCTATGTTACTTTTAGGCTCTCTCTTTGCTTAGAGGACCACTTTCAATATTTCTTGTAGGGCTGGTTTCGTGTTTGCAAATTCTTTTAGTTTTTGTTTGTCCTGGAAGCTTTTCATCCCTCCTTCTATTTTCAATGACAGCGTAGCTCGATATAGTATTCTTGGCTGCATATTTTTCTGGTTTAGTACTCAATATATATCATGCCAGTCCTTTCTCTCCTGCCAGGTCTTTGTGGATTGGTCTTTTGCCAGTGTAATGTTTCTACCATTGTAGGTTACAGACCTCTTATCCCGAGCTGCTTTCAGGATTTTCTCTTTTTCTCTGAGACTCATAAGTTTTACTAGTAGATGTTGGGGTGTTCACCTATTTTTATTGATTTTGATGGGGGTTCTCTGTGCCTCCTGGATTTTCATGACTGTTTCCTTCCCCAAATTAGGGAAAGTTCTCTGCTATAATTTGCTCCAATATACCTTCTGCCCCTCTCTCTCTTTCTTCTTCTTTTGGGATCCCAATTATACTAATATTGTTTCATCTTATGGTATCACTTATCTCTCGAATTCTGCCCTCATGATCCAGTAGTTTTTTAGCTTCTTTATTCTCCATCATTTGGTCTTCTATATCACTAATTCTCTCTTCTGCCTCATTTATTCTAGCAGTTAGAGCCTCTATTTTTATTGCACCTCATTAATAGCCTTTATGATTTCGACTTGGTTAGATTTTAGTTCTTTTATTTCTCCAGAAAGGGTTTCTGTAGTATCTTCCATGCTTTTCTCAAGCCCAGCTATTATCTTTATAATCTTCACAGTGAATTCTAATTCTGACATCTTCCTAATGTCCATATTTATTAGGTCACTGGCAGTTGGTACTGCCTCTTTTTCTTTTTTTTTTTGAGGTGAGATTTTCCATCTTGTCATTTTGTTCGGAGGAGAGCAGATGAATGAAAGAACAAAATGCTAACAGGGTAACAGTGACCCAAGAAAAATATACACTAAACAAATCAGAAGAGACCTGAAACTGGGGGAAAAGAAAGGGAAAGAATGAAAAAAGAAAAGAAAAAGAGAATATGATCAGATATGATCAGGCTGGTGAATAGATCAGTGCCACACACTAGATTTTGGGCATATTTTGGTCTTTTAGAAAAAACTGCCTTCCAAATTTTAATAAAGAAAAACTTATATATGTAGAAAAATAAGGGTAAATACAATGAAGTGATGGAATATGTAAAGATGAAAAGTATAAAAGATTTTATAAAATGAATTGATAATTGGTTGAAAAAAGAATGAAGAGAAATTAAAAAAATTTAAAAAAAAGGGAGAGAATGTGATCTGGCAGGACACTAGAACAAAGCTATACACTATAGATTTAGGGTATATTTTGGTCTATTAGTAGAAACTGTATCCCAAAATTTTAAAGAGAGAACAACTTATATATACAATAAAAATAAGGTTAACTACAATGAAGGGATAGAATATGACTCTAAAAATGAAAAATAAAAAAGATTTTTAAAAAAGGGATTGATAAGATGTTGGTTGAAAAAGGGAAATAAAGAAAAATTAAAAAAATAGAAAAAAAAGGAAAATTAAAAAAATTAACTTTGAAAGACAAATGAATCAGGCGAAAAAAAGCCATGAGTTCTATGTGCTGTTTTCCCCTAGTGCTGGAGTTTTGCCATTCTCATTGATCGGTAAACTTAGTTTGGCTGGCTATTCTTGCTGATCTTCTGGAGTAGGGGCCTGTTGCCATGGTTCTCAAATGTCTTTGCTGGAGGAAGAATTGTCCTGCCCTTGCTGGAGGCTGGGCTAAGTAATCTTCTTGGGTTTGCTCTCAGGAGCTTTTGTTCCCTGCAAGCTTTCCGTACAGCTTTGGAGGATGAGAGTGAAAATGGCGACCTCCCAATCTCCGCCTGGAGGAGCTGAGAACTCCGGGCCCCACTCCTCAGTGCACCACCAGAGAAAAGCACTCAATCACTCCCATCTCCCCAGTCTCTGGCTGCACTCTGTGCTCACCTGGCCTGTGACCGAGCATTTCTATCTCTGGCACACGACCCTGTGTGGAATCTCCCAACCCAGCAGATTCCTGTGGTGAGCTTCCCCTCACTCCCTGGCAGGGAGGAAGGGGAGTCTCCCCAGATCTGCCACTTGTTGGGTCCCTGCTGGAAGAGCAGTGGCCTGACTGTGCCGTGGATCACAGTTTATGGCAACCCTGAGCTGAAAGCCCACTCCTCGGCTCCGTCTCTGCAGCTGGCTTCCCTGCTCTGATACCTGGGAGCTCTGCCACACTAAGGCACCCCCAGTCTTTCTGTGACCCCAAGGGTCCTGAGACCACACTGTCCCAGTAAAACTTCCATCCTCTGCTTAGCCACTGGAGCAATGTCCCTCAGTGGAGCAGACTTTTAAAAGTTCCAATATTGTGCTCTGCTGCTCTGTCACTTGCTGGTAGTGGCTGACAGAGGCTCCCTCTCCCCATGGTCTATCTTCCCGTATATCGCCTCGGATTCACTTCTCTGCACATTCTATCTTCTAGAAAGTGGTAGCTTTTCTGTTCAGAGAGTTGCTACTATTCTTTTCTTTGATGTCCTGTTGAGTTTGTAGGTGTTCAGAATGGTTTGATAGCTATCTAGCTAAATTCCTGGGACCAGACGAAATTTTGGTCTCCTACTCTTCTGCCATCTTGCTCCTCCCTGCCTCCTTTGTCTCGTTTAATGGGGTTATTGGTTTTTCGTGTGTGTGTTTTTCTATTGTATGAATTCCTTGCATACTTTGGATATTAACTTATTAGTAGATAGGTGCTTTGCAATATTTTCTGCCATTCCATAGGTTACCCTTTCATTATGTTGATAGTTTTCTTTTGCTGTACCAATGCTTTTTAATTTGATGTAGTCCCACTTACTTATTTTTGATTTTGTTGTCTTTGCTTTTAGCATCTAAAAAATAAATCATTGCCAAGATCAATGTCAAAGAGCTTACCCTGTATGTTTTCTTCTAATAGTTTTATGGTTTCAGGTCTTCCACTCAAGTCTTTAATCTATTTTGAGTTGTATTTATGTATGATAAAGATAAGGATCCAGTTTCACTTTTTTGCATGTGAATATCCAATTTATTGAATACCATTTATTGAATAGACTTTCCCATTGCATATTTTAGTTTTTTATTTATTTAAGTAATCCTTGTACTCAATGTGGGGCTCAAACTCATAACCCCAAGATCAAGAGTTGCATGCCCTTCCAGTTGAGCCACTCAGGTGTCTTCCCCTCCCCATTGCATATTCTTAGTACCTTTGTTGAAAATTAATTGATCATTATAGGCATGGGTTAATCTGGGCTCTCTAGTCCATTGATCTACACATTTATTTTAATGCCAATAACATAATGTTTTGATTATTAAAGCTTTGTTTTATAGTATGAAATCAGGAAGTGGGAAGCCTCCACCTTTTTTCTTCTTTGTCAAGATTTCTTTGACTATTAGGGTTTTTTGTGGTTCCACAAAAGTTTAGATTTTTTTTTTCTGTTTCTGTGAAAATGCCATTAGAATTTTGATAGGGATTGCATTGAATCTATAGGTGATGTGGGGTAGTATGGACATTTTAACAGTATTTATTTTTTCCAAACCATGAATATTGAATATCTTTCTATTTATTTGTGTCTTTAATTTCTTTCATCAATGTCTTATTCAGTGTACACATCTTTCATCTCCTTGGTTAACTTATTCCTAAGTATTTTATTGTTTTTGATGATATTATAAATGGGATTGTTTTCTTAATTGCTCTTTCCAGTAGTTCATTTATCATGTATAGAAACTCAACTGATTTTTGTATGTTCACTTTGTATCCTGGCAACTTTACTGAATTCATTTATTCTAACAGTTTTTGGTAAAATCTGTAGGTTTTTCTATTTAAAATATGGCATTGTAAATAGAGACAATTTTACATCTTCCATTCTAATTTGGATGACTTCCATATCTTTTTCATACCTAATTGCTCTGGCTAGGACTTCCAGTGCTATGTTGAGTAAAAGTGGCAAAAAGGGACATCCCTGTCCTGCTCCTGATCTTAGAGAGAAAGCTTTCAGCTTTTTACCTTTGAGTATGATATTGGCTGTAGGCTTGTCATATATGGCCTTTATTATGATGGAGGTAAGTTCCTTTCCTATCCAATTTGCTTGTAGTTTTATCATGAAAGAACGTTGATTTTGTCTGCCTCTATTAAGATGATTATATGACTAACTGCTGCTTTTTTATTTGTTATGGTCCTCTGTGACTTATGAGTGCAAACCTTGTTGGCTTTCAGAAATAGATAATTTAGAGGCCCAAGCCCTGGTTGGCAGTCTTAAAAGTTGGGGCACTAGATGTATGGTTCAAGCCTTTTACTTCTGAGGAAGAACCTGGGAGTTAGAGAGTTCCTTCCTGATTATATGGTGCTGTGCCTTGGGGTAAGATTTATAGAAAGAGTATGTTTCAGACTTTCTTATCCATTTCAATTATTTTCTAATTTGCCTGGTGTGTAGAAGTCATTCAGCTAGTTTCTGAATTTCTCTCAGAGGGAATTGCTCTATATGTAGCTATATCTGTGCATCTGTGGAAGGAGGGAGATACAGGAACATCCTATGTCGCCATCTTGGTCTGGACCCTGAGTGGGACTTCTGCTTAGGAAAATTTCCACAAGAAATTTAACTAAAAAATTCTATTTCTTGAATAAATGTAGGGCTATTTGTGGTATCTGTTATAACACGTCTTTTTATCTTTTTTATGTCCATGGGATCTGTATTTATATTGTTTCTAATTAAGGTATAATTATTGGTACCTTATATATCAATATATATTGGTAACTGTTTTCTTTCTCTGTCTCTTTCTGTATCTCTCTTTTTTCACAAAATCAGTCTGGCTTAAAGTACATCAGTTTTATTGATCTTTTCAAAGAATCAACATTTTGTTTCATTTATGTCCCTATTTTTTTAAGATTTTATTTATTTTTTTATTTTTAACAGAGAGCGATAAAGTGTACAAGTAGGAGACGCAGCAGGCAGAGGGAGAGGGAGAAGCAGGCTCCTCGCTCAGCAGGGAGCCTGATGCTAGGCTCTATCCCAGGACCCTGGGATCATGACCTGAGCTGAAGGCAGATGCTTAACGACTGAGCCACCCAGGCGCCCCTCTATTTTTTTTAATTCATTGACTTCTTTCATCTTTATTATTTGTATCTTTCTGCTTCTACTTCCTTATGTACTGTTTTTCTATTTTTTTTAGATGGAATCTGATGTCACTGATTTAGTCTTTATTTCTTTTCTAATGTGATCTTTTAGTACTCTGCATTTCTCTCAGCAATGTTTTAGCTGCATTCCATAAATTCCAATACCTTGTGCTTTCACTGTCATTCAGTTCAAATATTTTATAATTTCATTTCAGATTTATTATTTGACATATGAGTTACTAGAGAGTATGTTATTTGATTTCTAAATATTTGGGGATTTTCCAGATTTATTTCTGCTATTGATATTTTAATTTAATTATGTTTTTATCATAAAATATACTTAGTTTAATTTTTTCAATTTATTGAGACTTGTTTCATGGCCTAGCATATGGCCTGTCTTGGTAAGTGTTCTGTGTTCTAAAATATTCTATTGTTTTTGGTTGGAGGGTTCTATAAATGTCAGTTTTAGAATCAACAATTGGTTGATAGTGTCATTTACTTCTTCTATATCATTCTATACTTCTTCTATATCATTACTGATTTTCTATTCACCTGTTCTCTAGATTATTGAGAGTTTCTCCCTGAAGTTCTATCAGTTTTTGCTTCATGTATCTTGAAACTTTGGTATTAGTTGCATAAATGTTTAGAATTATTGTCTTCTTGAAAAAGACTGATTTTATTCCTGGGAAGAACCTCTCATCAGTAACATTGTTACTTGTCAGGTTTAGAGCCTAAATATCCTTTGCTTTGTTTATGGTGACCATTTTGTGCTTTTCTTATTTTACTCTTTCTTCTTCTAAATAATCTTTCCTATTATGCCAGAGTTACTTTTTATAATACACGTCTGCTCATGTGGTCATTTGCTTACAGAACAAACCCTATATTCCTTAAAATGATAGTCATGACCCTTTACATCCACTATAGCCTACTTTGTACCACCCTCATTAAATACAGGGGAGTGGTAGAAAGTGAAGGTTAAAATCGTGACTGCCATTTAGCAAATCCTGACTCCGTTACTTATGAGCTGTTTAGCAAGTTCAGGTTAATTAACTGCTCCATGCCTCATTTACTCATTTGAGAAATAAGAATAATAAGCATAATACTTAACGAATAGGATTGTTGTAACAAAATAGTTAATCCATATTAAGTTCTTTGACTGGTACTTAGTACAGAACCAGCAACAAATGCTGGTTCCTGCTTTCATCATTATTACTTGCATACTTTCTTTCTTGTGACATTCATTTTTTGTATTTAAGTTTTTACCATACCTGGCAATGATTATTATGCTATAACTGCCTCTTATTTGTTCATTGTGTTTTAGTCATTTAGTCCCACTCCTGGGTAGTCTGGGTCATATTTATTTATTTATTTAAATATTTATTTATTTATTTATTTATTTATTTTAAAGATTTTATTTATTTATTTGAGAGAGAGAGAATGAGAGATAGAGAGCACGAGAGGGAAGAGGGTCAGAGGGAGAAGCAGACTCCCTGCCGAGCAGGGATCCCGATGTGGGACTCGATCCCGGGACTCCAGGATCATGACCTGAGCCGAAGGCAGTCGCTCAACCAACTGAGCCACCCAGGCGCCCTATTTATTTATTTTTTGAGAGAGAGTGAGCACATGCGAGCAGGGGGAGGGGAAGAGGGAGAGGGAAAGAGAGAATCTCAAGCAGACTCCTGGCTGAGCATGGAGCCTGATATGGGGCTTGATCTCATGACCCTGAGATCCTGACCTGAGCCAAAATCAAGTCAGTTGTTTAACTGACTGAGCTACCCAGATGCCCCTGGGTCATATTTAAAGTTTTTATTTAAATAAAAGGCTGTTCTCCTGCTTTGGTTTAGCATACAGATCCTGGCCTACTTTTATGGGCTGTGGTTTCAATGAAAATTTAATTTTCAAAGACTTTGTGGTGCTATTTTGGTCTGCTTTTTATCCTGGAACTTCCACTGGTTCCTGCTGAAGCTACCTGAGGGAGTAAAAGGAGCTTTCTTTGGCCAGGCTGCCTGGTGCCTCTGGGGTGGAGGAGGGGGAGTTTTACTCTCACCAAGAATAGAAGTTTCCCTGACAGGCAGTTGTGTGGCAGAATCTTCCTTGCTGGTGCCCCTGCTACCCTGTGTCTCCTTCTGGAGTATGGAGCATCTCGGTCCATGGGGACAAACAGGCTTCCAGGCTACACATTATCGTGATGGGATTTCCTCTTCCTGGTGCCACTAGTATCTCTAGGTGGAGAAATGTTGTGGGGGAATCTCAGATCTGGCTAGAAGGAGAGAACTTCCCTGGCTCCACATTATTAGTAGAGCTCCTGATCAATTTCCCTTCAAGTACCTGCTGAGTTTGCCTGATTTTGATGGCAGGGCTCCTTTCTGATCCAGGGGAGGAAGAATTCTACCTGGGCTGCCTTCTGTTGCTAGGTATCCATTGGGTAACAGTGTGTCATGGTCTTTGGTTGGGTGCAGTGTTGTAAAATGTCCTGGCAATATGCTGGACCTCTAGTCCTGGGGTCTCTAACCACTTTGCCTACCACTTTTCCATCTTTCAGATTTCTCCTGTCATTGCCTCTTGCTTCTTGAATTATTTCCAGGGTTTAGAATTTTTTTTTTTTAAATATGTTATTTATTTGTCAGAGAGAGCACAAGCAGGAGGAGCAGCAGGCAGAGGGAGAAACAGGCTCCCCATTGAACAAGGAGTCTGATGCGGGACTTGATCCCAGGACCCTTAACACTTAACTGAAGGCAGACCCTTAACTGACTGAGCCACCGAGACATCCCAGGGTTTAGAGTTGTACTTAGCAGGGTAGAACAGGGAGAAATGAATATATGCAATCTTGCTAGGACTGGAAGTCTCTTTTTCCTTATTTGGAATTTTCTTGATCTCCATTAATAATCTCTGACTTATGAGAACCTATTTATTTGTCAAGTCATAGTTTAGCCAGCATCTTCTACATGAGAACTATCTTGAAGCTAGTGCTCATCATCTTTTATATCTACTCATTGACAAGCTTTTGTCCCTGTGGATTGTATCTCCTTTACTGTTACCATGAATAATTCTTCTTGGTCCTAACAAAGGCCAATCCCTTTACCAAGGTGTGAGATTCTATCCCTTCCTGCCTACTCAATGATACAGATTTGGTAAATCTTTCCTTTTCCTCCTGCACCATCAGTGTTTCATCAAATTTCATCAAAGTTTCTCTTCCTATTCCTTCTCATTAGCTTTCAAACATGCTTTTTATTTTCACCCATCTTAAATAAATAAACAAATAGATATCCTGTTCATACTGTCTCTTTAAGCTACTGGCTTTCCTTTATGGTAAGTACTATATTCAATTACTCGGTTCCATTCTCTTGAAACTGTTCTAAACAGACTTTCATTCCTATGGCTCCACTGAAACTGCTCAGTAATCATTGACAATCCAATAGGTAACACCTATCCTCATTTAGTCCAATAACACAGTTTAACACAGTGGAACATTTGCATTTGGTATTCGTTCTTCCTTGATATATCATCCTCTTTGCTTCTGAGATGTTTCCTCCTATCTTATTGGCTAATTATTCTCAATCTTCTTTGCTGATTTCCCTTGTCTCCCAGCCTCCTAATGCTGAAGAACATTAGGGTTATGTTCCTGTATCTTTTCTTTTCTCTTTCTTTCCTCTCTATACATTTACTTCCTTGGGGAGCTCACTTAATCTTGTGGCTCAAATCCCATCTATATCATCTGAGTGTATATCTCCCCAGCCAGACCTCTCAGATGGCCTACTCAAAACCTCCACTTGTATGACTGATAGATATCTTTCCCCTGTAAAGGTGCTACAATTTTGAAATAGCCAGAATGTTGTTTTCCATCTCCATCAGTATCTTTTTATTTGCACCTGAGACAATGAAACCAATTTTGAGAACATAACTGGCTATGAAAGATAGGAATACTTATGGTGGCACAGTGCATCCTGACAAGTGCTGTCCTATAAGAAAAAAAAAATAGAAAATGGGGATAAGATGGAAAAGTAGGAAAAGTGCTTTGCTTTGAGCATATGTTGATATTATAAATCAAAGTGTGTTCCATTATTTTAAAGTGTCATGTGAGGGGGGAGGAGGTTGGGTAGAAATTTTTATCTCCTTCAGCAGAATACCAAGAATGAGTCTTGAAAAAGAGAACTTGAAGTTACTCTTCAGGTCATAGAGATATTTATAAGACCATCAACCAGAAACAATTCCCAGATCATTGGGAGTTCTATATGAAGCCAACTACACACAATTCAACTGGTGAATGAAATACATCTCTGAGAATGTGAAGGTGTCAGTATCTCCTTTTACAATAGTATATAAGTAAAATTTGAAAAAATTTAATATAAACTCTTCGTTGTTAGCATGACCTTTTAATTTGACACAAGAAATTTCTTTTGAGATACTTTTCTTTTTTTAGGTTTTGTCATAGAACTCACATGTGCTTTCCCACTTTGGCCTAGAAAAAAGACTAAAGGAATTGTTATACAGCTGTGATGGCTAATAATATTATTACTTTGGTTAGGCTATCGTACCCAGTTATTTAATCACATATTTAGATCTAACTGTTGCTGTGATGATATTTTGAAGATGTGGATAGTAGCTACAAGTTGACTTTAAGTAAAGGAGATTACCCTTGATAATGTAGGTGAGCCCCATCCAATCAGTTGAAGGGCTTATGAGCAAAAATAGGGGTTTCCTGTGAGGAAATTCTGTCTTAAGACTGAAATAAAATGCTCATCTGAGTTTCCAGCCTGCCAACCTACTGTATGAATTTTGATTTGGAAACCTCAATAATTGTGGAAGGCAATTCCTTAAAATAAGTCTCATTATACACACATACACATATATAAAATTACATATATTTATGGTAAAAAGTATTTTATTATATATATAATATACATCTATCTAAATATCTCCTATTATATCTTGACTGAAATAATGATTATCTTTGAGTTTGGATTATGGTTGTATTTTTTTTACTTTTTATTTTTTTATACACCACATTGTCCTTAGTGAACATATTTTACTGTTTCAGTAAAATAATGTAACTGGGTTTGACCAATCTCCCAAGTATTTAGGAACTGTTAAGAGAATTCTAAAAACATGATTTCTGTGACGAGAAATTGTCACTTTTGGCTTTGCTAGAGAGATATTTGCAATTTGCATGTAAAGTTGGACCAACTCAAATTATGTATTTGAAGTTTCAAACAAATCTTGATTTTTTTTCCCCCTTGAAGCTTGTTTTAAAATGTCACCATGGGAATTGATGATTAGAAACTTTATGGCTATGGTAAGAACTGGCATAGAGACAAAAAACCAAAAACCAAAAACCAAACAACAACAACAAAAAACAACCAAACAAATAAAACTAAAAGAAATCATGTAGTATGTAACAATCAAGTGATATGATAGAATAAATCATATTACCATATTACTGGCTCATTTCCTTTACCGATGAGGTTTCTGAATTAGCAGTTTAGAAAAATATGTTAGACTTAGTGTACCCTAATTTTAGAATTTGATGAGATTTCTTTTGATGACTAGAAAATATGAAGAACTGTAGGCTGGATGTGACTTGATTTAGTTTTCAAGTTATTGGATCCACCTGATAAAGTCTTGAATTAAGACACTGTTATTGGGGGTGAAAGGGAAGTGGACTTGGGATTTATTATGGAGACACACAGATAATGGCAGGCACTGACTGACTGGATGTCCGTTTCAGTGGAGAAAGGAACATTTCACATGATTTCATAGTTTGGACATGTGGGAATATGTGTATTCCATTCACTAAAAGGGGAAAGTAGACACAGAAATACATGTTGGGGAAGAGAAATTAGAGATGACAATTTTAGGTTTAGATATTCTGAGTTTTAGGTGCTTATGGTACACCCATATGGAGATATTCAGTAGGCATCATTTAGGTTTAAGCAAGTATCAAGAATTCTAGTTGTAGTAAAGAAAGAGAGGATATTAGATATCTCTGGGGCAATAAATCATTGAAGAATAGTTCTTAAATGGGAGAGAATTAGTATATTTATATGTTAAGGAGAAGATGCTGATAGGAATACATTAAAGCTTTATTAGACATCATATAAAAGTGAAAAAAGGCAAAATAACAATAATATAATGATAATAATAATAAATCTATATCAGATGGTATAATGAAAAAGAATGGGAGAATAATATGCAGAGCACCTGATTAATATAATGCAGGACTTCTTTCTCTAAGACAGAAATAAGTAAGGGATAAGTATATATGTTGGGGAGAAAAGAGTTATAGCATCAGGCCCATGATTCATTTCTCCCCTGATCATCAGGGTGATGTTTCTGAGGGAAAGAAAAGAAAGCAGGTGACCTGTTCTCATTTCCTTATATACATGGCAACTGGTCCTTTGGGTGATATTTGTTAGGAGGAGAGTCCTTATCTATGGAATGTTCTTTATAGCCGTCCCTGGCTTATAATTGCTTATGGAAATGCATCTAGGATTTATGGATTTATGAGGCAAGGGTCATGAAAAATGTCACATAAATTCTACAATTCTTTGGGGTATAAAATAAAAATGTTTCATAATCGAACCCTTCTGATTATGTAAGGTTATCTACAAACCTCACTAGGAGACCTCATCTATTCTGGGTCAGATGACTTTTGTCCAATGTGGAAAGGAAGGGCTTAGGGAGCCATACAGGATATCCCAGACTTCTTCTTTATGCCTCTAGATTGCTTATGTGCTTGACATTATTACTAGAAATTGAAATCTGTAAGGTCTTTGATTTCTGTTTTTGATTTGGTAATTTGATAGTATGTGTTGTGTCAGATGTTAATTTGGTGGGTTGGATACACAGTAGACCTGTATTTTCTCCATGGGTTATGAGCATGGTTATCAGCTAAGAGTAAGGGGATAAGAGATGGGATTTAATAGAATGTTAAATAAAGATTTTGACTAGGATGTGTGGGGGAATGGAAGAGGAACTTGACCGGGAAGTATAACATGATAGTAAAGAGGGATTGAGATTTAGCTAAGGTAAGGTCAACGGTGATGCATAAATGGGAACAGCTAGGTTGCACTAATAGAAAGGGTATCTACAATGTGCCCCATTCCACTCTGCACTAGAAGGCTGCATTTCTTCTGGGCTGTGATACTCTAACTAGAAAACATTTATGGGTGGCCAGGCAGATATTAGGGACTTGGCTCAATATTATGTCACATGTTGGGCAGTGGAAAGATTGGAGACATTTAGCTGAGAGAAAGGAAGACTTCCAGAACAGGCCTCAGATAATTGAACTAGAATCGGTGGTTGGATGTTATGGGGAACCATTTTATAACAATTTAATGAGGCATGTAAAAAAGCTGTCCAAATACAGAAAGTACAACTTTAATATAGAGATTTGATCACCTGTTGGAGATTTTAGTGCAGCAGGGCTAAGGTGAGGCTCAAGAATGTGTATTTTTTAAAAATATTTTATTTATTTTTTGAGAGAGAGAGCAAGCATGGGTGGGGGGAGGGGCAGAGGGAGAGGCAGACTCCCCACCAAGTGGGTAGCCTGTTGTGGGACTCGATCCCAGGACTCATGACCTGAGCTGAAGGCAGATGCTTAACCGACTGAGCCACCTGGGTGCCTAGATGTGTATTTTTTTAAACTTCACAGGATAATCTATTATGTAGCCAGATTTGGGACTGCTGAGCTGGTTAATGTAGTGAATATTTGAACCTCTAGAATATTTGAGCTAGATGATAGCTCAGATCCTTTCTAACCTGAGATTGCATGAGTCTGCAATGGACCACATACTGGAGACCAGCAGCAGTTGTTTTTGAATAAGTACTAACATTTATGCAGGCTTTTCTTGTAGCTTTAGGGAACGGTTCACTTCTGGATAATTAGTTTGTTTTCTGTGGCTGCCCAACAATTAGCCTGAACATTGCTTAAGATATGACTCATTTATGGGATCTTAATCAGATGGTGGGAAGCGTGACACAAGTGAGCTATCTAGTTATTCATCAGTGCTGATCTGTGTCTGAAGCACTTTAGTCAGAAGTCTAGCAGGAGTGCACTTCAAGGCTGAGGTCTTGTACCCATGAGTAAAGAGGTCACTTGGGAATTCTAATTTTGGAGGGCTTCAACCCTGGCAGAGGGTGAAGCATATCATGGGTCCTGGTCTGCTGTTCTTCACTGTCTCTGTTGACCATTATGTCAATGTTCACAAATCTGGACATGGTATCCAAAGCAATCGTGGAGAAAATTCCCTCTACAATATCCATGGAAAGGGAAGGTTACTAATGATATTTCTTTCTACAAAGAATATTTTCAACCATTCTAGGGACAATAGCTTCACAGAGGAGAGGTCAAGCGCTTCCTCCCATGGTGTTCTGTCAGACTTCAATTTTCTTGCAACCAAAAATATAATAGTCCCTGCTCCTCTGGGGCACTATAGACTGAATTTAGCTTTTAACAATTTTTGTCTCTTTTAGTTATGTCATCCTCATGAAAGGCTGCTACTCTCTTTGTAAGCAATGATCACAGATTCTAAGTTTTTAGATACCCTCTTTGCCAAAGTTTCCCAAACATGCCTGATGATAAGAGTCATCTGGGGGAATTTGTTAAAAATACAACTTCTCAGGTCTTAGCCCTCAAAATTCAGATTCAGTGGCTCTAGGGTAGGCCTGATAATCTGTATTTTTATTGAAGACTCCAGATGGCTCTCTAGGTTAGAAGTTTCCAAAGGTGGTTTCTAATTAGAATCATCTGGAGAGTAGTCACACATAGAGATTCATAGGTCCCATCCATAAATATTGATTAAGAATTTCCGAAAGAAGAACTTGAGAAATTTGTACTTTTAGTTTCTCCAAAGGATATCCATTTGTAGCCCCTATGAGGCATAAATACCTCAGGATTTTACTTCACATAAGAAAGAGTATTTGATTTGGGCCTATAGGTATGGTTGCCTCATTAAATATGGGAAGAACAGTGATATCTTTAGAAAGAACCAAGATAAAATTCTGTATTGATCTCAGACAAAACATTCAGTTTGACTTAAATTGTATAACATTTCTAGAACAGGATCTCTCAACCTTAGGACTACTGGTATTTGAGATGGGACAATTTTTTGTTGTGGGAAACTTCCCTGTGTAGGGTGTTCATCAGCATCTCTAGTCTCTACCGACTAGATGCCAGTAGCACTCCTCTCCCCAACTGTTGCAACCAAAAAATGTCACTAGACATGGTCAGATGTCCCTGGGGGAGAATTACACTCAGTTGAATACTGCTGAGAAAGGAGAGAACACTGATGGTAATTTAATCAAGCTCTAAAAATCTTTATACTATAAATAAAAGAGCTGCCCTAATCACCTGTTTTTTTTTTTTTTAATCCTATGGCCTCTCTAAGATATGATATAGACACTCAGTACTGATCTTGGTGGGATATAAATGCTTTCCAAAAATTAAAAGGAGGTAGATGGGATATTGTTTCTTGAATTAAAAAAAATTTGTCAGGTGTCACAGGACTCTGGCCTGGATATTGCAATTTAGACAAATTCATCATGATTTTATATAAGGAAAACAAAAGCTTAATGATGGTGTAACCCTTTTCAATATGCAAAAATCTTAAATATTTGGTAGATCTTATGGGTATGGCCTTCAGGAAAAATTAGAGAATCATATCTATCTTTATCCAAACAAGCATTAAGTACTTGGAGATATTTTTTAAATTAGGTAATAACTTCTTTGTCAAGAAAATTATGATTGGTAGAATCATACATTACTTTTTTATGAAGAGTTTAGTGATTTGCTTTTTAATCTTTTTTTTGAACACTTTACCACAGATGGCAAATCCAAAGTCAAGAACTGTCATTTATATGAACTTAAATGATAAAAAATCATTTTACTCAAGAACTAGCACACTATAGGGTTTAAGGACACTGTCTCTAAGACTGCTCTGACTTCTGACACCAATTCCAAATTTGGGAGATCTCTCAAAGCCACCAGTTTTTTATTTTCAGCTTAAGTAATAAAAATTTACTGATAATTCCTGGAATGGTGGTTATCACCTCCCAACCTGGAGGGAGGAACAAGCACTGTAGGAAATCACTCAAATCACACCGTCCCAACACCTCTGGCCAATACAGGGAAGAACGAGATCATTCCCCTGAAAATTGGTTAGTCTTTGTTCATCCGAGAAAGTTTGGGAGGACAGATACAGAGGGGACCATCATATGATACTGTGGGTGTGCTGGACCCCAAGCTGGGTCCTCAAACACAAGGGAGGAAAACATACCCACTTCTCTGGGGGATTGAATTCACCCAGTTTTGATAATTCACTAGAAGGAGTCACAGAACTCACTGAGCACTATTATACTCTCTGTTATGGCTTATTACTTGGAAAGGATACAGCCAAAGGAAGAGACTCATAGGACAGAGTCCGAGTGAGTTCCAAATGAGAAGCCTCCTTTGTCCTCAGGATATACCCTTGCAGAATTGATGTGTGACAATATGCACAGAGTATTGCCAACCAGGGAAGCTCACCCTAGCCTTAATGTTCAGAATTTTTGGAGGGCTCAATTACATAGTCATGACAGATTGATTGATTGCCCTTGTGTTTGAAACAAAATGCTAGGTTGCAGATGCCACGTGACCCACATATCACACACTAAAACATGATTTATTGGTCTTTCTGGCATGGGCAACCCAAAGCATAAATTGCCTGTTGGTCTTTTTGGCATAGTCAGTCCCCACCCCAAGACTGTTGGGTGTGACAAGTTTCACCCATCTGGGATGGCTAGCCCCTGCCTTAAACAAAGACACTCCTATCAGATATGACATAGATTGCATCTCAAAAGTTGAGGGCAAAGCCACACTTCTCTTTGGGCAAAGCTGAGTTCTTTACAATACATATTTGAGCAATAGAAACTTATAGAGCTCATTTGACATATATATGTGTGAATTGTTGAGGATACTTCAGATATTTTCACATAAATTTTTTCCTTAAATCTTCACATCAGTTTATAAGCAATAGTATCATAAATCCACAAGCATAATGATTTGACCTCATATGTTGCATTATTATTTTTGAATTTTTTAAAATTAAAATTAAAATTTAAAGTCTTCCTGTTTAAATAGTGGTGGAATTTGCCTATTATTATGCAACATATGATCTGTCAGACCAGTCTTCCTTTTCCTAAGACCAGTGTTTATCCTATCCCAAACATAAAATTTGATGCTGTAAATTTAAATTAAACAAAAGAGGGAATCATAGAAAATCATGTGATCTGCAATAGGCACATCATGTTACTCAAATTTTCTACATCATTTTCTACAATGGTTTACCGTCCCTGGAGGCTCAGTGATGTTGCACAGTTTCTCAGTATCTCGCAGGAATATTTTCTCAAGATCTCCAGTCAGTCATGAGCCCTAAAAGACTGAAGCTCTTCCCCTGTGCTCCATAACCAGATAAGAAATTATTAAAATTATTAAAATTAATCTGGCCTATCAGTCCTAGTAGCTGTTAAATGACTTGAATAGTTTTAAGACATTCACAAAAAAGGTTTATTAATGGACAGATAACCCCTCTAGATTAAGTTGAAAAGAAATAAAGCATATCACAGTAGTCCACAAGTATCAAAGAGCATAAGGAATATTGTTGAAAACCTTACTGGTGACATGTGAACTGGGCCTCTTTGAAGTGTCTAATTCTGCAAGCATCATTTCTCGTAGACTCTTTAAGAAATAGCAGGGCTCATTGAACACTGTCACAGGCAAAAGAATGTATTAGGCGTCAAAGTTAAGAAAATAATAATAATAATGCCTTATGGTGCATAATTCTTTGCATTTTTCAGAATGTTTTCCAGTATATATAATCAACAAGAAAGAACAGTAAAGAACTGTCACTCAAACTTTTTAGTTGGCTGTCTTTGATGCCTTGCTCAGTGTCCTGCAGTTGTTTTGATGTAGGGACGTTTCAGAGGAAAATGTGTTTGGCCACCTGAAGAGGTAGGTAGTTTTTGTAGTTTCCCTACCAGAAAATTTGTGCTTTAGACCCCAAATCACAAAATTTCCCTGAAGTTTATTTGCCTCTCACCAGTAAGGAAGAAATGCAGGAAAAAAAGAAATATATAACTAACAATATCAGTGTTAAAATAGAGAGGTAGTCAGAATAGAATCCTTCCCTTAGCAGAGGTTTTTGAAAACTAGCTCAATGATCAGATCCATTTGAATTATACTGAACATTTATTGAAAATACAGAATCACCAGGGATGGGACTCAGCAAACTTTTTATTTTAACAAGTGGCTCCAGGTGATTCTCATGTCTATGCAGATTTCAGAACCACTACCTTAATGAATCAAATAACCTGAGAATTCATTTTTGGGAATAAGTATCCACGAATAGTGCAGAGCTTAAGTGACGAGGTATCCAGTATAGGGATAGGAATAACTGGTGTTAAGGTTAGGAGGTGTAGACAACGGAGGTCACCTCTGTTGAGATTATAGGTATCCAAAAAGAACTATATACTTCCTACACAACAGAGAGGCATTGGCTAGAAGAAGAAATGGGCAGATCCACATGATATAATCAGATGTTTATTGCTTATCTGGGTATGGAACACAGGGGAAGAGCTTCAGTCTTTTAGGGCTCATGACTGACTGGAGATCTTGAGAAAGTATTCCTGTGAGATACTGAGAAACTATGGGACATCACTGGAGCCTCTAGGAACTGTAAACCATTGTAGAAAATGGTGTAGAAAATTTGAGTAGCATGATGTGCCTATTGCAGATCACATGATTTTCTATGATTCCCTCTTTCGTTTAATTTAAATTTACAGCATCAAATTTTATGTTTGAATGTTACAAATGCTAGGTCTAATAGGTTATGTTTCCCTACATTTCTGAGTGAGGGCTTGCACTGAAATATATGACAAGTACTCTTTGTTTTCATGTAACCCTGATTGATCATGCATCTGACTAAAGGTGTATATACATTATATAAGGTGATTCTCATTCCTCTATAATTGTACTTCAGAGGACTAGATTTGACTACATGAACTTGGCCCCCTTATAGTAGGGATACAGAGATAAAAGTTCAGTCCCTACTTTCAGAGCTTTCTTACTGAAGTAGGAGAAAAAGAAATAAACTATTACTATACACTATGATGGGAACTGTGAAAGAGGTCACTGTATGTCTGAAGTGTAGGTCACCATGAGCTCAAGAGGAGAGGTTACCAGGTCAATTTGGAGACAGAATAGGGAAGGATTTCATGATGAGGTTAGTCTTAGACAAAGGGATAGGCTAGGCATAAAGGCTGGGCAAATGAGGTGGTGATGATGGGTGATGCACTTTCCAGCCAGAAGGAGCAACATGAGAGGAAAGCTAGCAGGTGATAGATGACACATCACATCTTCAAACAGTTCAGTTTGTCCAGGGGGTAGATATTGAGGGTTAGAATGCTGAGAGATGCTGCTGCTGGAGAGGCAGGCAGAGAATTATGAAATACTCTATTTGCCATCATAAGGAATTTGGATTTATCATGAAGTAGTGGATAGATGTCAAACGCTTGGAACCAGGAAGCTAAACAATGATTCAATGTGCAGCTTAGAAAGAATTTCTCTGATAGCCTGTGAAGGATATACTTCAGTAAGAGGATATGGGATGCAGAGATACTTGTTGGATGGCTACTAAAACAATCCAGATGAGAAATGAGGATGGAAGCAAAGCATTGACGGGAGTAAAGTGATGTGACAGATTAACTATTAGGGAGAGAAAACATGATGGGACTTGGTGATAGGTTGGGTAGGGGGTGACAGAAAAGGGAAGGGTCTGTGAATACTGTGTGGATAGCAGTATCATTTATAAGATGGCAAATCATACTGGAATTAGCAGGTTTGGGGTAAAATTATAAACCGAGTTTGGGTTATGTTGAGTTATAAATACTTAAATGACACTCAAATGGAGATGAGAACTATGTGAGATCATCCAGGGAGTGGAGGCACAGTGTCACTGAAATGGTGACAGTGGTCATGCTAACAGAGAACTACACTGCTATGGTAGTGGTAGATTTTGTCAAAAGGGCAGTTTTTCTTTTGTGTTACTTTTGATTTTTTCTTTTTAAAGATTTATTTATTTTTAGAGAGAGAGAGAGGGAGTGTGTGCACAGGTGAGTGGTGGAAGGGGCAGAGGGAGAGGGAGAGAATCTCAAGGAGACTCCCTATTGAGCATGGAACCCAATGTGGGGCTCAAACTCATGACCCTGAGATCATGACCTGAGCTGAAATCAAGAGTCCAACACCTAACTGACTAAGCCACCCAGGTGCCCCTGTTGCATTACTTTTGATTTTGATGAAGAGTTGCAAGTTACAGTGCCACAGAATGTACAGAACGACTGCTTTGCTTCACAAGTTTGTAACTCACTTAATGCACCGCTATGTTCTTTCTGTGTCTGGCAAACATAAAATGTTTTCTTCTTTGAAAAGTTATAATGTTTGCCTTGGGATGGTGAAAGAGGTTTTTTTTTTTTTTATAACTGAGTGCAACAGTATATACAGTTAAAAAAAATAAAAGAGGTAAGAGTAGAAGACTTGGAACAAGTTAAAACAAGAACAAAAACAAAACAGATAGCACTCCAAGCAATATCTGAAGGGATGGAAGAACTGGGAAAGCATATTGTAAAGAAATCAAAGAAATTTAAGAGGAGAACATATCAAAGCAATATTAGTCTATAGCAACAGACAAACCAAGGAAAATAAAAATTAGGTTATATTGAGATTAGAATTAGCATGTGAGGAGATTTTAGTGAAAGTAAGTTCATTTAGTATATGGGGAAAGAGATCAAATTGCTTGGATAAAGAAGAGGTGGTTTATGAAGACGTGACCAGATGTCCTTAATGTTCTCTTCAGCTTAACTAAATTTTGGACAGGTTTCTTCCCCTGGCCATTATCTTCTTACAACATTTACAAAAGTGTTTGTATTTGTGAATCCTTTCTCTACTTCTTCTAGAGGTAAGTCTCTCAGCCTCTTAAGAGTTTTATAAACTCTCAGGAATGGCTTTCTCAAAGACTTGAAAATCATTCCTTTGGCATATAATCAGGGAAGATAGGTCTCTATCTCCTGGTCTTTATGGAAGGATAGGAGCTTAACTTTCATTGTGCCAATTAATAAACACAGCTGGCTTAATCAGATTGACCAACCTCCCCTCTCCCCAATGTCTTCCAGTACTATTCCACTAGCCTCCTCCAATGCTAAAATATCCTCTGCCTTTTATTTCACTAGAGGTCATTTTCTTTGCCCTATTGCAAATAGCCTTAATCCCAATGGTAATAGTCTTGAAAAAAGTCTTCCTTGACTGTTTAACTTCCTGGTACAACTTTTCTTTGATTGGAATGACAGATAAGGTAGATTTTTCTATCAGGAAGCATGGCAATGAAGGGAAGAAAGATGGTAGAGTTTAAGAAGGACTTAGTGTCAAAGATTTGTTGTTTACAAAGACAGGAAAGACACGGACAGGTTTATATGTCCAGATGATAGCACTATGACTCTAAAGCTATACCTTCTAATTCCCATCTTGGATCTTCATGCTTGACTCAATGTCTTGGAGCACTCGACCTTTACTCTGACTGGATATCTGGATTCCATCTACTGGCTGATAGATGGAAGTTCATTGACAGTGTTTGTATCACCCCTTTCTCCTACCCCTGAGTTGACTGTCCTTTTAAAATATACTTGTAGTTCTTGTTTTTAACCTCAGACCAGTCCTTTTTTTCTCAAATACTGTAGGCTTGTTAGTTTCCCCTCAAACACTTCCTCTTTCTCCAAGTTTCTTATATTCTACAGGTAAAGTATTCAGAATAATACCTGTAACATTTAACATTAAATACCATGTAATTAACATGAAAGTATGTAATGTATGAGTTTAAAGTGATTGCTATATCTTACCTGATATTGTATGTATTTTCTTACCCATCCATCCATCCATCCAACCATTCATCCATCCAGATAACAAACATATACTGTGCCAGGTACTATGTTTAGTCTTGGAAATATAGAAATGATTAATAATAATATATAAAATCTAGTGGCATTTGTTATGCCCCAGATGTTGTACTAAGCATTTTCCATACATTAATTCATTTATTTCACAAAGCTCTAGTAATAAAAAAATTACATTAGGAAATTGGCCCATCTGACTGTGGAGGCTGGCAAGTCCAAAAACCAGAGGACAGGACAATAGGCTGGAGACCCAGGGAAGAGCTGATGCTGCAGCACAAGTCTGAAGGCAGTCTAGTAGCAGGTTCCCTCTTTTTGGACATCAATCTTTTTCTCCTAAGGCTTTCAACAGATTGGAAGAGGCTCACCCACATTATAATCTGGTTTACTCAAAGTCAGATTTTAATATTAACGTCATCTAAAAAATAACCTCCGCAGTGATATCCAGAGTGTAGTTTGATCAAATGGGTACTGTGGCCTATGCCACTCAGCTAGTAGATGATAGATTCAGAATTTGAACCCAGGTCTGATTTTAACATCTGTACTGTTAATAACCATAGGATAAACCTTTCAATCTCTGTGCCTAGGTAGCTCTTAGTCTATTAAGGAAGTCGTATATGAAAACAAATAATTTGTATTGATAGAGAGGAAATGATTAACTCTGTTTGGAAAGTCCAGAATCTTCCTGGAAAATAGGACCCTGAACTTGGCTTTGAAATTAATAAGGCTTTATGAGTTGGACAAAAGCACATTATAGGAAAATGTTATAGCATGTAAAAGGTAATGAGTATAAAAGAGCTAGGTGTTGAGAGAGAATAAGCATTTTGGTGTAGCTTCCAGTGGTATAAAGTGCCTGTGGAAGTGAGGGTGGAATGAGCTGGAGATCAGGAGATGATGATGTCCATCCCACTTAGTTGGGGTTGGACTGGATTTTATTTTGCGGTTGGCAGGGGAGCCAATGAGGAATTTTGAAAAAGGGAGAGAAATTATTAGCCTTTAGTTTTAGTAAAGATGCTGTAGTCTGTCAGAAAAATTTGTGTAAGACTGAAATAGACCAAAAACATTAGAAGGTGTCTTCAGTCAAAATGTATGTGGTGTCTAGAGCACACCCTTGTGGGATATTTGTTTCAATGGAGTTTGCATCTTTCATTGTCTGAGCTATTTAAAACTGTAAATTGTAGATCATGGCAATGCAAATGACTCTTGTCCATAGATGTGCAAATGAATTGTCTGGTGGAAGGAAAATCAATCTCCCTCCCTGTTATGGAAAAAGTCAGTTTTGCAACTATTTATAAATTCAGTTCAGCATTCCTGATTAGCCTATATAAGTGTGGTATTTTGAATTGTCCTTTGACCACATTACAACATCTTATTGGTTCCCTCATTAATGAATTAGTTAAATGAAATCATTGATAAATGTTCATTTTATATTTGCATAAAATTCATCATTTTATGTTTAAAATGTTTCTTCTTTAACAGGTTTGTCCTACGGGAAGAGATGATATAATCTGTACTAAGGCAGTGATAGCGTATGGGGATGAAAGTAAGTTGATAGGTTATAGATGGCTTTGGGATGTAGACTGACAGGACCTAGTGCTCTGATGGGATATGGGAAGTGAGGAAGTATGAGGTTTCAAAAATGATTCCCAGATTTCTGGCATGTTTGATTACATAGATAGCATTTTTTTCTTTAAATCACTATATGTCCCACAGGGAAAAAAGACATCAAGGTGGACATTGCAGTGAGATAATAGATGTTTGGTGGTGGAGTTCAGAAGTATCTGAGACTAGAGTTTCTGATTTGGGACTCAATTTTATACATTTAAATTTATGAGAATAAAAAAGAGTAAACAATAAATTAATGGATATAGATCGGAACACAAAAAGGAAATGTAAGGTGAAAATACAACTGGGTCCAATATAGAGCACTTTAGGTATGAGCAGAGTGAAAAGATCCAGTAAAATAGATTAAAAATAAATCTCTTTTATTTAGGATAGTGTTATAGAAGCCAAGACAGGACAATGTTTTAAGAAGGAAAGGCTAATCAATAGTGTCAACTGCTACAAATTTGTCCATTGGATTTGGCAACGTGGAAGTCAGTGGTGGCCATCACCAATAAAGTTTAAATGTCCAGATGGGAGGATAGAAGCAAATTGTATGACCCTGTTGGGAAATAGAAAATTGGATAGAAAGCAAAGGAAGCTGTGGGAAGGGAGGTAGGGATGAATGAAGATTAAGGGAGAAATTTTTTTTTTTTGATTTGTATGGCACAAAAAGGATGTATTTTCTACAGAATCCAGGAAAGAACAGGCATCCCCAGCCCGACGCGGTCCTCCAGGGTGGGGTGAGGGGGAGCTAGCGCCCGGCGTCCTGGGAGACCAGCTCCTTAGCTCCCCAGTGAGCCTCCAAGGCGTTCTTGGTGTGGAGGTCCTGAGGCAGCTCGGACTTGGGGCACACGACAGGCCGGTCCTTCTTCAGATCTTCCTGTGCCTGGGGGTTTGCTTTGGCTAGATTTTCTATTTTAACCCACGCTTCTTCTCATTCTTTCATTTTTAGCTTCTCTTTCAGTTTCTCTGCTTTAAACTGCTGGGTGCAGTCGTCAAACCGTTTCTGGTTCATTTCCATGAAGAGCTTCAGCGCGATGTAGATCAAGCCGTGTACTGTCTTGTTCCAGTGGGTCTTGGAGTTGCAGTACAAAGAAGGAAACATGATGGGTAGGATCTTTGCTGCATTGTCGCTGATCAGGCTCATGATGTACTCATTGTTCCAGTCATACAGCGCTGGCTCCGCCACCTGGAAGTGTGGGCTGGACGCACATTTGGCCAGCTGCCAGAAGAGCGGCTCCATGATCTTCACAGATTCCGACCGTTCGATCACGTCTAAGATCTTTTCTAATTCATTTAAGAACATGACTTCTTTTGGACTGTGAGTCTTTGGCCAGTATTTGAGAAGCGCCATCACCACTGGCTCAGTGAGGGTGCTGTCCTTTTCTAAAAACTGGACTACACAGTACACCAGCTGTGGATGGTAGACACTCAGAGATTTCACTTTGTGCAAAGGTAGCAACACCTTCAGTAAGAAAATCCTGTGCTCTTCTTTTAGTGGTAAGGCAAATCCATTAATTATACTCCCCAAATCCATTAATTATACTCCCCATAATTCTGTTATGCCGTTGTGATGCTCTGTTTCATAAATAAACCTATAAAATATATTATTTATCTGTTTTCTGATGTAAGCTCTTCAGCCTAGGAATTTTCCATAGATTCTGTGAAGGGTAATTTTAAGAAAATCTCTCTCTCGAGGATCTTCACTGTCAAAGAACTCTAAAAACTGCAATACAAACTTCTGATCAATATATTTCTTCACTATATTAGGTTGGAAGTCTGGAGACTCTAAAAATCTTAAGAAAAATTCATAAACAAGCTGTAGATGAGGTCAGGCTGCTTCTAACGTGGGCTCGTCTTCCTCGGGGTCAAATTCTGCTCCCGTAGGATTGGAGGAAGGCGGTAATGTTCGAAACATGTTAACTGCAAACATATGGACTACTTCTGGGTAAACAGGCTCTGTAATCCCATTCTGATTATGGGTGATATATTCTACCATTTCACTTAAAGCAGCTCGTTTTACCTCCTTCCACTTTAGGTCACTTAGTGGATCAGAAACAAAGTCAAAGAGGACACAACACTGACGTAACTTCTGGATAAAATCTTCTCTTGATCAGCAGGAGGAACATCTTTTAAAGAGGGTAGTTTTTGAAGTTCTCTGTTATTGCTGGCATTAAACCTGGGAGAATTTTGCCGCTTCTCTTTCTTCACTATGGGCTGAGGGATTGGCACTTTTATTTTGCTAGACGCTGTTGACGGCGTGGCAGGTAGGCTGTTTTTCCTGCTGGAAATCTCTGATTCTATTATGTCTTGTCCTTCTTTTGAACTTTTTCCACTTTTGCCTGCTTTTGGTGATTCTTTCTCCTTCTTGTTTTTATTCCGCATGGCTGGTGCGGACAGCCACCGCCTGCCCCCCCGCAGCAGCAGCAGCGGCGGCGGCGGCGGCGGCGGCGGCGGCAGCAGCGCCCCCGCCCGGGGCCGCCCCGGCCGCCGCCGCCGCCGCCGCCGCCGCTGCCTCCGCCGCCCGGGGCCTGAGTCGCTCGCTCGCTCGCACTTCCCCTTTTCCAGGCTCCCACGGGCTGCGGCAGTCGCGGCGGCGGCCGAAGGCAGAAATTTTTAAGATTAAACATAGCATAAGGGCAAAGCCAATTGAAGACAATGAAAAGAGAGAGGGAGTAATTGATAAAAAGTAAGCTTCAAGTTAGATGGACATATATAGGACTCAGAATCCAAGCATCGGTCTCAACCTTCAAAAAGAGGAAGACACTGTTTTCCCTCGATACTCAGGAAAGGAGGAATAGCTAGGAGCCGCACAGGTAGCTTTTCCGGTTAGAAAGCAGCAAGCTGAGAGAAATTTGATTGGATGACTTTCATTTTCATATACTCAGAGTGAAGGAGTGAAATTCAAGAGGAAGGGTAAAATTATTACTAAACCTTGAGTTGAATGGGAGTGGGAGCCAATGAAAGAGAAAGTCTACATGGTAAAATTAGTCTATTAAAGGTAGCTTTGGTCTTGGTGTATTGCTCTTTCTAAGGGTTTGTTTTGCAGGTGTGAAACAATTACGCCATGAATGGTCGCTAAGGGATTTGCCTACCCTTAAATAACTTTTTCACCCTTATACTTTTTACCATTACTCTTCATGGTGTATTAGACAACTATGGGGACAAGGATTAGTCCCCCCAAATCTCAGATATGGGTAACTGCAACAGTTCCTCTAAAACTGCTGCCCATCAATTTATATCCATTATTGGGAACACTGGGTCATGAGATGATATGATATAGAACAGATAATTTCCAGTGGGGCAAAATTGTAACAGTAAGCTTTGTGGGTAGGTGAGAACAAAAAATAGTATCTAGGTTAGGAAGGGCAGATGGAGAAGGCATCAGAAGTGAAATATATCAAAAGGGAGCGGATGATGTAAAGGTTAAACTTCATCTCACAGTTTTACTTAGAAACAGCCCAGGGATATGCCTAATGATATGTTATTTACTCCTAGCAGTGCAGTATTCATAGATAAGGACTCAGTAATTTTAGATTGACTCATTTCTATGTGATGTTACCTCAAGTCACTTTAGTGTTTTCCACAGAAGAAGTAAGTAATACAAAGTACCGGAATTCCTGTGGCAACGACTTTTTCAGAAGGCTTCTGATTGTGAAATGAATATTAAAAAACAATTCTAAGCTGTGACTGTGATGAAGAATTGGGAAAATGACTTGACTTCAGAAAGTTCTATCCAGTGGAAACAGAGCTTGGTTAATTCAACTGGTGATCACATTTTCATGGGGAAATTCTATCTCATGGAGATGTCTTATGAGAAATTTTGTTTAGCAACTGAGCCAAAACTTGGTAAAATAGTAATTTCAGAATTGACTTTTCGGGAGAAAAAGTTATTAATTGTTCTTATTTAACAACTTTTTAAGAATAGGATATATAATACCCACATGTCACTTCATGTGTAAAAAATACTCTATTTTCATGACTTGAATAGTTTCACAGAACTGGGTAATAATTTTCAAAGTTGATGCAATGATTTTTATCTCAAGAGAACTGCTTTGTGACCAATAAGTCCTAATATATATTGAAAGCTTCTTGTGTGTTGATTGTTGCTCTGAGTGCTTTATGTGTGTTAAATTGTTTCATCCTCATAACCATTCTATGATTTAAAGTATTATTATTCTTATTTTATAAATGCAAAAAATGAGCCATAGAGTTAAAAAAGTTGGCAATTAACATAGTTAACATTTAGTGATGCTTTAAACCCAATTGCATTGATGGACTTGTGGAGGATACCTACCTCATCTTGCCAGCTGCCTGCTTGGACTGAGTAACTTGTTGCTACGTTCTTTGGATACTCTTCATTGCCTGTTACAATGAACTTCCCTACGCATAGCTCAAACTATTTTTCACTTGCCTTCTCCTGTTGCTGTGAGTCTCAAACTTAAGCGCACTTAGAATCAAGACATCTTAGGAAAAAAATCAGATTCCAGGACTCTAATTCCAGAAATTCTAATTCTAGAAGTCTGAGTGGGTCCCTTGAATTTGCATTCTGAACTGACTTCCCAGGTAATTCTAAAGCCAAGTGGTCTACGGAACACACTTTAAGAACTATCTCAGGGAATGTAACTGGTTTTAGTTTCTGGTCCTTTCTGGTGTGTTCCGCTATAAATAACTGGATTCTAATGGATTATATTCCATGGTTAACATTGTGTAAGTATGTATAAGTGAGTTTTATGACTGAAAATAAAATTTTTATAGTTAGATTTATAATATCTTTGAGAAGCTTTCCTTTTTTACTTGACATTTTTATTTCACAAATATCCTCACTAAACCTGACTCTGTTGTGAAATCTTAAAAGTTTTATGTATTATAGTCTTGGCCAAAATCATGACATTAAAGCTTACTCAAAAGTTAGCTTGGGAAACACATTATGAGAGATATCATGAATTTACTATTCTTTCCTCCATTGTGCTTTTTAAAATTATAACTATGTATCTATGCCTTTAGGTATATGTGTATATTTTTATAGGTATATATACGTAGAAGTAACCTTTTTCTACTTCATCACTTTTCACCTTTCATTTTCAGTTTTCTAATAAAGTTGTATCTTTTTATCAAGTTCAGGAAGCCAGTCTCTAGTGTTGAAATAAACTTTAGGAGAACTACAGGCTATTTCTTAAACATTAATTACCATTTCTAAATAGAGCTCTTGGTGGTCAATATCATATTTTTGAATTTCAGTGGAAGCAGTGGTGGTTAGGTGCCCAGCATTTAGAGGTTCGTTCTAGTATGGAAGGAGAGATCGGTAACCAGCTGGGTGCTGAGGAGGTCAATTGGCTGCTCTTTCAGAAGAAGCCCTTTTGCTCCTCGCAGTTCACCTGAAATCAAGGTGAAATGAGAAAAGATTTCATCTGGGGCCACAGAGAGGACGTGCCCAGTCTGGATGGGACTGTGAAGAGGATCTGCAGCCTCAGCAAGATCCACCAGCTGGACAAGGTGTTGGTGGCCACAGACGCATCAGGACGGAACACGAGGAGCTGAAGAAGCTGTTGCTGGAGATGGTGAGTTCGAGCCCACGTGGGAGGAGATGGAGCTCTACAGGGACGGCAGCATGGCCATCATCGACCAGTGGATCCGCTCGCATGCCAGGTGTTTCAGTGATACCTCGGTCTCCACGTTTTCTTTCCGGATCCTCAAGGAGAGAGAGCTCCTCGGGCTCGGCGTCCAGACGATGTGCAACTGCTTCTGTGGGGACAGGGAGGAAGTGTGCGAGCAGCCCACGCACCGGAGGGTCGCCTACTGAGGCGGCCTGGACTCCTACATGTGAGGACTCTTAGTCTCTCTGACCACACGTGTGGCCTCGGGGTCGCTTCTGCCCCCGGCCGGGGGACTGGGCCGCCCCACCATCCCTCTTCAGGGTCACAGTCACAGCCCACAGCCACGGGAGCCATGGTGCGTGTCCGTTCCCAGTGTTTTCCCCACCGTTGCCTGCCCGGGACTCTGGTTACATGTTATGTGGGGTCTGAGACCGGTCTCTGCTGCTGGCAAGGCCATCGTGACGTGAGGAGATGCGGGGCTCTGTTCACTGGCCTGGGTCTGGAGGGCATCCAGCAGCGAGTAGCCGGCACTCCCTCCCAGAGGGCGCTGTGGCGCTGGCGGTGCTGGTGGATCTGCTGCGGTTTCAGCTTGCTGGTCGCATTCCTTCTGCCCTTTGACCTGCGTGAGGCCCCCCTGGTAAGTTGGCGGGAAGGTGAACCGCCACCGTGCAGAACTGGGGCTGAGGCCTGTGGGGGCCAGTGAAGTGCTCTCTCTTCTCCCCGGCTCAGAGTGCTGGAAGGTTCCTCTGCAGGTCTTCAGGGGTTTGCCGGGTTTGCGCGGAGAGGAGCCCCCTGGCTGGCTGAGGAGATGCGGGCTGGCCGCGGGTGAGCACCGTGGCAGCGTGGGCAGGTGGATGCCCCCGGGCCCTGCAGCGCGGTGGGCGCGGTGGGCCCAGGGGGCGAGGAGCACAGTCACTCTAGCCTTAGAAGGGCTTGGGGTGCGCTGCTAAGCTCGGGGCTCCTTGTGCAGCTGCCCAGAAACCTCTTCTGGGCCTCCAGTGTGGCCACCATCCATCCCCTCTGACCGGGAGCCCAAACTTCCCACAGACACCCCAAGTGACCCGCTGAGGCGGCCCAAAGCCCGGAGGCTGGCTGCTTCTGTCTTCTTCCCAAGCTTTGAAAACCCACTCCGAATGCGCACTAGGTCCTGTGATGTCACTCACAACTGTGTGGGGAGGAAATGATGGAGTATTTATTCTTTGTCCATTTGTACCTTCAGATATTATTAATAAAAATATGTTTTCTAGAAAAAAATGCGAAGAGGTAGTACAGGTAACTTCTGGCAAAAAATCCTCAGGTGGGGTTATTCCATGTTAGTAATGAAGGAAAGATTCCTGTGTCTTAGTATCTACTTAGTGGAGTATAGAGTTCTCATACTTTTATTAAAATTAAGGAATGTAAGACTGTTGAAGAGATAGCTATTCTGTAGGGTGAGCCATAGGCAAAGTCAAAAATGTCTAAAACTGGACTCAGTTTTGCCTTGGCTCCAGCACTTGAACAACTATGAAAGATCAAGGGCTCCAAGTTCCAAATCTTAGAGCATCTGTGAGATTATTGTAGTTTGGAAATTTTCCCATGCAGAAATAATTAACTGCTCATTAGGCCATATATCTATTCATATGACACGTGTCTATCAGAATTTATGAGAGCCAGCATTCTTTCTGCTATTGGCCAGCTTACAAGGCCCTTTGTTGAGGTCAGTCTAGGTTTTTTATATTATATCCCCAGCATTGAAGGGAGGACTTAATTGTGTTCCTTGGTGTGAGGTAGGGATCGACAGCATGTGTTAGGTTATTTACTACATGTAAGTGGATGAATGTGCTCTGTACAATAATGATGATAATGATATAATGATGGTAAATGTTTATTGGTATTTCCTATATACTTGGTACCTACTGAGCACATCATGTACTTTATTTCACTTGATTTTGAGCAACCACTTAGTTGTTATTAAGTATAATTGTCCTTAATTTACAGCTATGGAAGTTGAAGTTTAGAGTTTAAATAGCTAACCTATTTGCACAACTACAAGGTGGAATGTGTAACCAAATGGACTTATTCCAAAGCTTGTGCTCTTTCCTATTTACCTGCAATATTGGGCTTTGCATATTTGTTTTTCAGTTTTATCATCTATAGATTGTAGGTCATAGATCAGAGCCCAAATCAAGGGCCTTTGGCCACTCAGTATAAGGGAAGTGTGTGGCCAAACCCAAGGCTTAGTCATCATCCCAGGATGGAGGGGTGTACCCCACAAATTTTTAGGAAAATAACTGTTTAACTGTTTATGATAGCCAGCTTGGTAGATTTGATTAAAAAATATTTCCATGTCCTCTCAGAACCCTTGAAAATTAGTGTATGATCTAGGTCTTTTAAAAAATTTTATAGAAAATGAGTTATACAATTGTTAAAATTAAAACTTTTTTTGAATTATTAAATAACCTTGTACTTTTTAATATGTCTTAAAATATTATTAGTCACATCTATGAGTAATTTGATTCTGAGTTCTTTGTCAGAGTTCATTACTGGTGCACTAGTCTTTCAAAGAGCAATTTTGATTCACATTATGGCAATCTAATTTACAAAATGATTTCCAGAAAGACATTATGATAAATAACCAGGAATTGCTTGTACATTTTGTTTTCATATTGTAAACCTTGGCATAGTGCAAAAATCTGTACTTTAAGAAATACTATTCACACACACAAAATGTAAGGATGAAAAATGTTTGTGTATATATACTGTTAAAAAATAAGTCTGCACAGTTAGTTTTGTACTTTACAAACTAAGCCTGAAGGGTATGGATAAATTGTCTTAAGGTAGTTTTGCTTTTAGGCAGTATATCCTAATGCAGTTCTAGTATGGAGTCATACATTCTTCTTCATTTCATAAGGATACTGGCCTGGTGTCTTAAAGCTTAGGGTTTATAAAGAACTATATGTAAGAGTTAATCAGATAAGGCTTCTTAAAGAAACAAACTTTTAAGCTAGATTCTGAAATGATTGATAAAGAAAGATATTTCATGAGATGCAAAAGATATGGGAAAATAGAGATTGGAATTTAAAATATCCTCCAGGATGATAAGAAGGAGGAACACTGGGGTAAGTCATATATAAGGAGTTAAGAAAGATGAGAGGGAGCAACGGATAACAATGAAGACTTTTGAGTAGGGACTGAAGCATTTAAATTGGATTCACTGGTAGTGGAAAATTATATCCTTACAGAGTCTTATGTAGCAGGTATGGTAAAAACAAAAGACTAACTTGTGTGAGACAGATGACTAAGGGTAACAGAGTTATTCAGTAAATTTCATGTTCCAGTGCCTCTATTTGGCACTAAGATACAGCAATGAATTAGAAATAATTCCTTCCTCCAACCCAGTTTGGTCATAGTCTTGGGGAGGAGACTGGGGTACATTTAATATAAACAGAGGTGCTACAAGAACAAAAAGAAATTTCAAAAATTTACTTTTAATTTGAAAAATTGAGGAATATATAATGGAAGAAGTGACTTTTAAGTTGGTTTTGAAGGATTAGTAGGATTTCACTAGGCATGGCTAAAGGAAAGCCATTTCAGGTGGAAAGACTAGGGCTGGCGAGGGGGAGGTCAGCAGAGACAAGACTGCTTGTTGGTGTATTGGAAGGAATATGTAAAATATTGAGTGGTGTTTTAAGCTCCTTGTAACATCACAGTGTCTAAATCTACATGTAGATCAAGGCTGTTAAATAGGAAGACCCTGTTCAATTTGCCAGTGACTTTTTCCTCCACTTGTTTCTTATGTGAGAATTCTGATATAATTGAATTTGGGACTCATAGAATTGTGGGATAAAGTGTCAATAAAGCTAGATAGGCTGGCATCATAGTATCTTATACAGACAAAGCAATTTGAAATGTATTCTGTCTTGACTTACATTTTCTAATTCCATCCTCTCAAAAACTTTGAGTAGCGAGGGAGAATATTATTTTCCGATCCCATATGAGACAATTTAGATTTAGAGACATTTGATCCAGGTTACTCAATTGGTAAGTGGTGGAGAAGGGTTTGAACCTAGGTTTCCTGATGTCAGGTTTAGTCTTATTATACCACACATGCAAAATGACAAGAGAAATAGACATTGGAACTGATTAATGAATAATAGTACAAAGTGAGAATCAGCATAGAGGAAAGTAAAGAATATGCCTGAAAATCTCTAATTTCCTAGCAAGAGAGCTTTCTAGTCCTTGATTTTAGGAGACAGCATTTCCTCTACTGGTTGATGGTCTAGCTATGAAATGGCCAACTGCTGAGATACACTATTAAACTGCTATACCTGAATTTGAAATCATTTGGTCTGGTCATGCCCCATTTAGTTATTATTTGAATGGACAATGGTGAACCCATCCTCTGTAACAAATAGAAATGACTGAGCTCCTACTAACAGGGATCCATGTTCTATGAAGTTCATGTTTACTCATAATTTTTATTGTAAGGGCAAAAGGGAGAAAAGGATCCTTTAAGGAATTATTGTTGGATGTTTAGAAAAACAGAAAAACAAGTACAATGCTACTATCTTCCATTATACAGTCTTTTTTTTTTGTCTTTTTAAACGGAAACAAGGAATTTTAAGTGCTTTGTTCATGGCCTCATCAATCTTCACAATGTCCCTATAAGTCAAGTAGGTGGTAAGAATTACTATTAAGAGGAGAAGTTTAATTCATTTATTTGTTGCAAGAAAAAGACACATGGAGACAGACTTAGAGTAAGAACACTTTAGTTTGAAATATTACACATAATAACAGAGAATAAAGAATTATCCGAGGGAGGAAAAAATTAAATCTAACTACTCTATTGGAATATGGAAATGTTTTCTCATAATGAGTGAAAATAGAAAATAAATCATAATGAAGATAAAAAATAGAAAAATTCATGACACTTCAGCTAAATTCAATAAACATTTATTGAGTGCCTAATGAATTTAAACTTTAATCATTTTCTGTTTCTAGTTATATTGAAAAATGCTGTTTCTTAAGGGCCAAGTATTAAAAATATTTTTCTAAATGCTAGAAAAGTTTCCCTGAAAATATAAGCAGTATATGAAAATGAGCTTTAATAATGATTCTAGTTGTGAGTGGTTGTAAGGAAGGAGAAGCAATAAAAATTCTTAGTAAGACTTCTGCTAAAGGGTTGTATAAATTATAAAAGAGAAAACAGATATGGGGATAGCCTCTATTGAAGTAGAGATTATGGAAAAGTGTTAAGTAAAGGATCATGATTATCTATTCATCTTCCAATGCATAAAATAAAAGGAAAAAAATTAAGCCATTAACATGACGTTTTAGTAGATACTTAGAAAAATTTCCCAGCAATGGTCATTGCCTAATGCAATGCTAGATTTGTCTTTTATTAAGGTAGGTTGTGGAGCATTTTTAGGCAAGAAAGGAGTAGAGATACAGAGGTATATGTCTCCTAAAGTCCTTAACCGTGTGGTGTGTGTGTGTGTGTCTCTCTGTGTGTGTGTGTGTATGTGTGTGTATTAAGGCTATTTTTTCAAGAGATTGATAAATTCATTGTTAAATTCCATTAAAGGAGAGATTGCTCTTCTTTTCAGATTATTTCTTGAATGTGTATGAGTCTACAAGTCTTAAAAAGAATCTAAGGAATTGCTTTCGTGCTGAACTTTGCTGTTCCTAGCAATCAAAAGTGTGTCCAAAACAATTAATTGAAGATGGAAAAATCAATTCCTTAATTTATATTGTGTATGTATTGTGAGAAATCTCCAAATTTTAGAGTAGGTCAAGATGCCTTCCCTTTTATGTCTGTTAGATGCCCAAAGCTATGATTGCTGGTTCCTGACTGTCAGGGAGAAAGGGTTTCCAGCTGGTAGTGGCTTGATCTTCCAGAAGTGTATATTTCCCTTCCAGAAGCATATAGATTTTAAAAGAGAAGTTGATGGATAAGGCAATGCTTAACCTAAAAGAAAAAAGCTCTAAAATGTTAGTCAGAGGGAAGGCGGCAGCCATTATATTGACAGAAGTCCAGTTAATCACACTATAAAAGTGACTATCTGTGCTGGAGGTTGGTGTAGGAACACAATATAATAAAAGAGTAAATTGATAAAGTCACCAGGAAGAAAACATTGGAAAGAGTGAAAGAAATCACAAAAGGAGAAGAAAGCTAAGGAAAGAGAGGGAAGCTGGTGATGGGGTGGGAGATAGACATGGAGGGAGAATTAAAAGGAGATAGATCCCGAAGGACTACATCCTGTTCTGAAGTAGCCAAAGGCAGTATGTCTGTATGCTACTAAACATAACCATATGTTACTAAACCGATCAATTTAATGTAAAAATTAAAATTGTCCTTATGTAGACTTAACCTTAGCAGCTTTATTAAAAAATAATTTCATCTCTTTTTCTCCCTTTATCTCCTTTTCTCTCTTCCCACCTGCCCTTGCATTTCTTCCCATTAGATCTATCCGTCATCTCTCTCTCTATTATCTCTGTGTGTGTATTTCGATTCTTCTATCAACTTCTTCAAGATGTCACAGGTTAAAATGGAGTATAGTTTTCCTAACAACAGCTTCTGCTTCTGCTTCTTCTTCTTCTTCTTCTTCTTCTTCTTCTTCTTCTTCTTCTTTTTTTTTAAAGATTCTATTTATTTATTTGACAGAGAGAGAGACAGGGACAGAAGGAACACAAGCAGGGGGAGTGGGAAAGGGAGAAGCAGGCTTCCCTCTGAGCAGGGAGCCCAATGCAGGGCTTGATCCCCGGACCCCAGGATCAGACCTGAGCCAAAGGCAGATGCTAAAGGACTGAGCCACCCAGGCGCCCCAACAACAGCTTCTTGATAACTTATATGTGAACCTAAAAATTAGATTGTTTTTTATCTGAAACTTTAAAGTGGTTGAAATTAATCACATTTTAAAAGTTCAGGGTCCAGGGCGCCTGAGTGGCTCAGTCGGTTAAGCGACTGCCTTCAGCTCAGGCCATGATCCTGGAGTCCTGGGATCGAGTCCCGCATCGGGCTCCCTGCTCAACGGGGAGTCTGCTTCTCCCTCGGACCCTCCCCCCTCTCATGCTCTCTCTCTATCTCATTCTCTCTCTCAAATAAATAAATAAAATCTTAAAAAAAATTTTAAAAAAATCTTTCAAAAAAAAATAAATAAAAGTTCAGGGTCCAGCCAGCTGATGAAGATATAGCCAACGAATTTCTCCATAAGTCTGTTAATAAATAAAAAGGGCATCTTTGATAAACTGTATAATCTCTTGCATTAGATTGCATGATTATATTTTTCCTCTCTTTAATTCTTTCAAGGTGATGATTAGCTAAAGAAAGACTACTGAGGACTGAATTTTTATGCAAAGTGATTCTATTGGTTTCATAACTATTCTAGATGAATATGAAAAACTTTTCAAGCATATATGGAGTTTGGTGTAATATGATATGTATGAATGTTATATTTTAGCTCTAGTGTAATATTATAAAATTATTACTTTGGAAGAAAAATTTCATATCCTTATGGGTCTCAGGATAGTCTTTTCCACTATAGAAAAAAACTTAAGACATTAGCTCAGCCTCTTGGTTTATAAACTGTGCAGCTTTGAGTATATTGTTAGAGTTTTAAAAACAAGAAAATGCACATCATAAAGTCTTATGAGTTGTGGTTGAATGAAGAAATTAGTTAATTTTGGGAAGTATACTGGCTCTATCCTGTAAGCTAATTATCCAAATCTTATGAAGATTAGATGTATTTCTATCCCAGACTTCTTTCTTGCTAGTTGGCTCAGGATAGTTCCATACTAGTAGAGGCACACAGAAAATTAAAGTGATTACCTGAACACTTCAAGTGAGAAAGTGATTCTCCTTAAATATTAAGTTTAATGAGGCTTTAAAAAGTTGTTTTAGATGACCTGAGTCAGTCTTCCCAACCCACTCTCAATGTCCAATTGAATTCAACACTAAATACAAATAGTTTTTGGAAAAAAAAAAAAAAAGAGGCCTCTTTATGGCGGATATAGACAAGGATTTAGAAGTAGACCTTCCAGTTAGGGGGCCAGGTCCCTATAGCCCTTAATTGCCCACACAAGGCTCTGAGGCAGGTTACTCAAGAATTCCAAGACTTCTCCCACATGAATGGGGTTGCTAGAACTACAGGGATCTCCTTAGGACCATGTGACCGTTCCCTGGAACCAGGGTTCATCCCTGGGCTTTGCCCATTCTCTCCCTTCCTTTCATTTATTAAAATCCTAGTGTTCTCACTATTGTATTTCCTCAAAGCTTTTACATAAGACATGGGGCTTATGTCCCATTGGCTTTTTTTTTAATGTAAAATGATATTAAATTGGAGGTTTTAACTGAGACAGTACTATATCTGGAAGTTACTAAAGTGAGTCATGAAACAGATGATGCTGTAGGAAGTTTAAAGTGGAATGAAAAAATCTATGAGGATTTCTCTTTCCATGGGGCATGTCCCCTTTCACCTTATGCTAAGAAGGGAGGTATTCAAGGAGATTACTCAGAAAGCTTGATTGGATATCTACTGGTTAACGAACCAAAGGGGACATTGGGCTTACACTATAGTTCTGGAGGTTGTGGAGGCCAAGACTGAGGAAGTGTTATTCCAGACCAGAGTGGACAATAGGATCAAGGGAGCTGGAATGGGGTGGGGGGGTGGTCTTCCTAATGTTGCCTAGTATGACAGCCTGGAAAGTACTTAAGAAAAGTTAGAAGTGACTGCCAGAGTAGTAGAGACTAGGAAGGGCATAATAAACCCTAAAAGAGAATGGATTTGCTAGATCAAGGAACTACATCTGAGAGTCCACTCTCCAGCTGGACATCTCTGAAGAATCCACAAATTTGCCTCATCAGAGAAAGGCAAACATCTGTAAAACAGCTGTAAACATCTGTTATGCCAAGAGAGTGTGAAGGTAGCTTAGGACTGTGCACTCCACAAATGCCAGGAAAAACAATCTAGTGATTTGAATTTAGAGCCAAAGGCAGAGGATACAGTAGCCCCATTAAATGTATTTAAAGGGTGATGGGAAATGAAGGATAACAGTGTATTCTGACTATATATCATGAACCATGTATATAAGTCCTAAGACTTGCTTAAGCAATCAGGGGTTAATTAATACGGGCTCAGTTGGTTTAAACTTAGTAAGGAAGCAATGTTTAATAAAATTAGGAATCAAAGGTTTTAATTTTCAGCCAGTACAAATTTTTATTTACTTCATATAATAAAGCAACATAATCTAAACAAAACTACTTACGGTTTGCTTCCCCTCCATCAGGGTGGGATAATCACAAGTCACTGGGATATTGTTGCATAGTACTTTCTTATTTAATTGTGCATTATTCTTTCCATTTTATTTTATTAGAGTGTAGGTTAGCATCTCATTTGTAAATGTAAGACTTTTTTTTTTAACCTACACAAAGCCTTACAGTGATAGCAGGTAAGGAAGCCAGTAGACCTAGAAGCCACTGCCAAGTCCCCCTCCATGTGATTGTTGCATTCCAGATAGATTGCTTGATTATCAGGCCATGCTCTCTGAGATTGGCATCCTGCCAAGAACAAGATGATAGCGGCTGTCCTTGTGCCTGGTGTACATTTTATTTTTGCTTTAGTTTATACAGATCATTTTAGAAAACAAAAGAAAACAATACAAGATATGTGTAATCTTAATATATATATATATATTCTATTTAGAGTAATGATCTGAGGGCCTGACAATGAGCTATCTACAGAGGATTATTTCTAACTGCTCCACTCTGCCAAATTTTCAGTAGTGTGGTTTTGGTTATAATATTGAGATGCACCTACTATGGCTGCTACCGTTACCATTCTTTTTTGATTGTTTTCATTTTTCTTAAACTTCTCCTTATTCTCCCTCAAAGGTCTTCCTCTATTCTGATTCTCCAGGGTTCATTCCTTGATACTGAACTGTGCCCACTCAGATCCCTTTTACCTGCCAAGGCACCCAACTCCTCAACTGCTCTCAGTGTTTGTTATTAATAGCTCACACTGACCCCCTTCTCTGAACACTTGCCTAAATAAAGAGCCACTACTCCTGGAAGTCAGGCTCAACTCCCTTCCCAAGGTAGTCTGCAGCTAATAACTCTCTAATGAGAGAAGGGATATAAAAAGCTAGCCTCTTTGCCTCAAGGTGAGGCCAACTCTGGTACAGTGCTGTTTCGGGCTTCCCTACGAGATCAGTCTGAAACCAGGCTGTATCTGAGACCATACCCTTGCTTAGCTTCCCCCCTGCACTATCCTGCTTCTCCCACTCTCCTTCTGAATAAATTCGTAAGTAATTTGAACAAAAAATTCCCACCTTGGATTATTTCTAAGGAACTGAACCTAAGACAATCATTTGTTCTTTCCTTAAGTTTCTTTCTGTGCAGTCCCATGACTTCAACAGAAGCTAACACACTGACTTTCAAACTGATATTCTCCAGCTCATATCTCCTGTCTAAATTCCAGAATGATTCCAATAAATTCCAATTGCCTTTTTTAGGTTTTGTCAAATTTAGGACTGCTTCCTATCTTGGGCAAGGTTGTATATTGATTCTTTTTAATTGCATTGAATTAGAAATTTCAGGATCATAAAAGTCTGAGGCCAGCTGAAAGCCTTACATGCCCTTTATTCTGTATCAAATGCAATAGTTTTATGACTATAACATATTCCTATGGGCATGTCAAGATTGTGGGCGGCAAGCATAAATCACATAGACTTGGGTTATGTGTTGTTCCTGAAGTTTTCACCCTTTAATGAAAGCCTATCAGTGTTCAAGAATATGGAAATAATGTTATAGGGAATACCCTAACTGCACTGAAATTCACAGAAACCCAAATTATGCAAACCTCAACATATTGGAGACATGGATTGTATTTTTTTAAAATCTTTTCTGGATGAATAGTAGGTACTCAATAAATGTTAGTTTCTGAAGGAACGTGAACAGGGAGGAGGGGTTGAGGGAGAGGGAGAGAATCCCAAGCAGGCTCCGCGCTCAGCATGGAGCTCCATGTGGGGCTGATCTCATGACCCTGAGATCATGATCTGAGCTGAAATCAAGAGCCAGACACTTAACCAACTGAGCCACCTGTGCCCCCACGTATTTCTCCTGTTAAGTGAATACCATGTTGAGTTCTTCCAGTAGAGGACACTGTATGGATATTGCAGGAGGAAGAAGCTCTCTTGCAGTCTCTTGTGTGAAACTACAGATTGGTAGTATGGTTGTCAGGGCATTGGGTGGCTCCTGCCATAGCCACAGGCCCAACATAGTTCTTCCAAGGTCTTGCAGCCTTGGCCTGGCTATTACCTTCCCATAGCTATTTTGGTGTAGTAGCCAGCGCTACAGTGTGCTCCTATGCTCTGAAGGCCTCTTGCACCCAGCAGTACCCAGACCCCCACTGCACACTCATGTCACTGGTTGCTGTTCATCTACTCTCCCACCTGTACTGTGGAGTTGCCTATTTCTTAAGCATCAACTCTAGACCAGCTCAGGACTGACTGAACCAGTGAAATTCTATGCTATACAATAGCCAAACCACACCTCCAATAGTCTGATTGCCTCTAAATTTGTTCTTCTTTGAATGCTCTCCCTTAGTCATAAGGGAGCCATATTGATGTTCCCTGTATTTTATACTTACTTTTATTGTATTTAATAATTCTTTATATTAACCATCTCCTATTTAGCCCACTGTGTGGTTTCTTTCCTGATTGCACCCATATTACTACAGTGTCTGTGCTATAGTATGCCTTCTACAGCTTAGCATAGTGACATATCTTAAAACTAGACACGTTAGTTTGATAATCAAAATATGTTGGAGCTTAAAGAAGAGTCATAAAGATCTTTCACTATTTCATTTTTGGCCACTAAATTTTTGTGTTTATTTTCAACCTGATTAGTATTCTAGAATAGATAATTATGTTTTGTTTTGTTTTGTTTTTTGGTAAAACTTGTCATAAAATAACAATTTTGAGCTGTGAGCCTTGTAAGACATACTTAAAAGATTATTTTGGGATATTTAGGTAAGTATCAAACGCTATCAAAATTATGTTTCAGGATTTCTTTTCCTTTAGTGCCTGCAGTTCTTGGTCATGCCAGTTCGAAGAATGAAGAGGTAGACCAGACGAAGAGTGGTGGGCAGCAAAGCAAAGTTTATTGAGCAATAGTACAAAGCTCCCGAAGATGGAGTGGACCCAAGAGGGCTGCCCTCAGAGTTTCTAAGTCGAGGGATTTTTTATGAGATTGTTGGCGGGATGTTTTAATCGGATTAACCCTGTGGAGGGCTCCTTTCAGAGTGGTGTTTCGTAGCAGTCTCAGAGATGAAGAGGGTGGTGGCCACCACTGCCCTAAGGCATGTTGGCTCTCTGCTGGACACCAGATCAGGCTCTTTGCTTAAATATTCCATTGGCTGTTGAGCTGGCCCCTGGGGCCTGGGTTTGGACACCCAAGGCCATTCCCTTCCTTTCTGTCACATACAAGTTTTAAGTCCTCCCAGTAGGAAGATGTAAAGCTGGGGCACTGAATAAAGCCTAGAATAACAGGATGGGGTCTTTTTCCTTTTAAGGGTAGTTTCCTTTTACAATGGGGGCCCTCCTGCCCCTCACTGCCTTTCTTCTGACTATCCTCCATTAATTAGATATGGGCTAGTTACAAACATGAGTAAGAACACACAAAGATCAAAGACATTGAAGAGTGCCATTGAGCATGCTCTGTGAATCTGCTAGATTGGACTCTTCTAGTTTTCATCAGCTACAGAAATGATGCCTTCAACTACCAGGATTCTTTTTGTTAAATGTGACAGAAAAACAATACTAGCGGGCTTAAAAAATTAGGAGAATTTTTTGGCTCAAATAACTTGAAAATCCAGAAGATGGTCTCATTTTAAGTGTAGCTTATTCAGGGGCTCAAACAATGCCACCAGGACTTCATCCCTCTCTTTACTTCTTATCTCTTTTTCTGTTGTCTTTAGTCTCAGTTTCTAGAAGAAGAAAAAAAAAAGTCACCCAGCGATCCTAACCCACATCTTCCTAGGTTAAAATACAGTAGATGTGAAAGCAGTTTTTTTTATTTTTCTGGGAACTCCCCTCAAGTATTGGCATTCACTCTGACTGGAATAGCATGGGTTATATGCCTAACCTTGAGGCAAAGGAGAGGGCGCAGGGGTTGCATGGCTCCTTCTTGAGGTTGGGTCACCCCTGGAACCAGACAGGGTCAGTAAGGGATGATTCTCTAGAGAAATTTAGAGAAATCTGCAGGGTAAGGTACCCTGAAGAACAGAAAAATGCTCAGTAGGCAAAATAACAAGTATGCAAAGAACTAAGCAAATCCTGAGCAAGACTGCCTGGCTCTCAGTAGCCCCACTGCAGCTTCCTTGGACCAATTTTGCCAGCAACACATTCTCTTAGGAATTAGCTGGGTTGTTCCATCAAGAAAGGTAGATCACCTGTCAGGTCAGCCAGACTTTGAGTAAAGACACCCAGTGTTGGCCAGCAGCCTTTCTATACTTATCCCACATGCAAAAGTAACTTGTGTGTTTTTGAAACCAGCTTATTTTTGTTGTTTTTGATCATTCCATATGCCAGACAGTGTCACATACCTGCCAGTCTAAGATGATAAGAGCAGATGGTGGCTAGTGGATATATCTCTCAACTCAGTTTCACCTGTTGATGGCTGTTGATGGTAAGAGTAACTTACTGAGTGTGAAATAATAAGCATGCTTATTAGCACATTATATATATTAACCTATTTTATCCTGACAATAAGCCTGTGAGATAGATACTATTATTATTCTTATTTCATAAGTGAGGAAATTGGGGCAGAGAGAGATTAGGTAATTTGCCCAGGGTCACACTTGTAGAAAGAGAGGTGGACAAGGGATTCTCCTTCATGTAGTTTGCTTTCACAACCACTACACACTGCTGCCTCTAGTGGACACCAAGAGCCATCCTTTGTTCATTTCTCGTAGCCTGGTGCCAGAGGTGTCCTGACTATATTAAGGAATTTGCTTTACTCAGATAAAACATAGCTTTCTCATATTTTTGGCATTTTTGCATAGTTGCTTAAATTTCTAATGCACCTTCTAGGTATAGAAATAGGCTCAGAGAGAGTAAGATCTTGTTTAACATATTTGTTTTCCAAAACTTTGATTCTAAAAAGCTAGCTTCCACATAGAAATATAGACTGCTGACTCCTTGGCACTTGTTGCTCATATTGACCTTTACATTGCCTCAGTGGTTCGCTCAGCACTTGAGAGAGGCAGAATAATGTAGCAAGTCCAAACAGACAGGGCATTGGGAGTCAGTGGGCCTGGGTTCAAGGTCTGACTTGCTGATTCAGATGTGTGTGAACCTCAGTATAGTCACCCTCCCTGAGCTTCAGTTTTCTGACATGTAAAGTGGTGAGGAAATAGGATTTATGAGACAGAAAACTTGATTCAGCCTTGGTTAAAAAGAAAAGAAGGTGCATTTCACAAAACTGGTAACGGATAAGGTTTAGAAGGAAATAATGTGCTGGTGAGATATTTTGTGGCCAAAGGTACACGTCAACAAAGACTGTTCTGTGAGTGCAGACAAATGGGCAAAGGCCCTACTTAAATTCAAATGTAGATAGACTCTGTCTCTTGTTTAACATTGAGAAGAACAAGGAAGCTTTCTTCTTAAGAAGATAGGTTCTTTTTTTTATTAACGTATAATGTATTATTTATATCTGGGGTACAGGTCTGTGATTCATCAGTCTTACACAATTCACAGCACTCACCATAGCACATACCCTCCCCAATGTCCATCACCCAGCCACCCCAACCCTCCCACCCACCTCCACTCCAGCAACCCTCAGTTTGTTTCCTGAGATTAAGAGTCTCTTATGATTTGTCTCCCTCTCTGGTTTCATCTTGTTTCATTTTTCCCTCCCTTCCCCTATGATTCTCTATCTTATTTCTCAAATTCCTTATATCAGTGAGATCATATGATAATTGCCTTTCTCTGATTGACTTATTTCACTTAGCATAATACCCTCTAGTTCCATCCAAGTCGTTGCAAATGGCAAGATTTCATTTTTTGATGGCTGCATAACATTCCATTGTATATATATTCCACATCTTCTTTATCCATTCATCTGTTGATGGACATCTAGGCTCTTTGCATAGTTTGGCTATTATGGACATTGCTGCTGTAAACATTGGGATGCACAGGCCCCTTTGGATCCCTACATTTGTATCTTTGGGGTAAATACCCAGTAGTGCAATTGCTGGGTCATAGGGTAGCTCTATTTTCAACTTTTTGAAGAACCTCCATACTGTTTTTCAGAGTGGCTGCACCAGCTTGCATTCCCACCAACAGTGTAGGAGGGTTCTCTTTTCTCTGCGTCCTCAAAATGGATGAAAGACTAAATGTGAGACAGGAATCCATCAAAATCCTTGAGGAGGACACAGGCAGCAACCTCTTCGATTTCAGCCGCAACAACTTCTTCCTAGACATATTGCCAAAGGCAAGGGAAGCAAGGGCAAAAATGAACTATTGGGACTTCATTAAGATAAAAAGCTTTTGCACAGCAAAGGAAACAGTCAATAAAATCAAAAGACAACCAAGAGAATGGGAGAAGATATTTGTAAATGACATATCAGATAAAGGGCTAGTATCCAAAATCTATAAAGAACTTATCCAACTCAACACCCAAAGAACAAATAATCCAATCAAGAAATGGGCAGAAGACATGAACAGACATTTCTGCAAAGAAGACATCCAAATGGCCAACAGACACATGCAAAAGTGCTCAGCATCACTCGTCATCAGGGAAATACAAATCAAAGCCACAATGAGACACCACCTCACACCAGTCAGAATGGCTAAAATTAACAAGTCAGGAAACGACAGATGTTGCAAGGATGTGGAGAAAGAAGATAGGTTCTTAAGACATTTAAAAATTCATGTTTAATTTCTCTGGAACATAACTTGCAGGGACAAGCACCTGGAAACATTATATTTTCATTTAACTTACATAATAGATTTCATGCAGGAAATGGAAGTTCTTTCTTTAAGTGGTAAAGGAACTCACCAGCTTCGTGTTTCCCTGTGTAAATAGTATGGGCTCCAGCTCCGATTTCCCTGATCTGCCGGGTAAGTTTGGCCCACCTGAAGGTGATCTACATAGATTGATGGAAGAACCCAGATGGAAGAAGAAGAACATGTTGTTGGCAAGGGTTAGGTTCGGACTGTGGCTCAGTGGACACCCAGGTGCTTGAGGGCCTGCAAGCAAACCACCACCACCACCACAACCAGTACTTCCAATCCAAACAGGATGGGAGCTTGGTTTCTTTGGCAATGGTTAATAGTGCCTTCTTCATAGCATTCATTATGAAGATTTAATGAGATAATGCATGCCCAACAAATACAGTCATAAACATTTAATCAGTAGTAGTTACTCTCTCCTTGATGCAGGCGGTGACTTACCTGGTGACATCCCAGTGCTTTTCTGTACACACTCCTACCCCTCTCATTCCCTCCCTAAACCAGACTCTCACCTTCTGCTTGGTTCTGCAATAGTGCCAGCAGCATAGGTTGTGCATCCTAGTGGCTGAAACCTCACTCAAAATTTAACACTCTTTTTGTGTCTCAGTAGGATTTGGCTTTAATCCTTAAGGTCCTACCAGTGTTTCCTTGCTAGGGTCTGACAGAGTACCTTAATTACTCTCTAACTTCTATCCCTGAGCAATGGGCTCTGTGCTTTCTTTCTCCAGACTAAAATGTAATAGGATCCCTTAGTAGCCCTTGGATCTTGTAAACTGGAAAGACTGATTTCCGTTCTCCCAAGTCACTTTGGGGATGTCAGAGCTTAGAATATTTGCTCCAGCTAAGCAGAGTTGTTTGTGGTTATTTCTGGTTTCTCAGTAGCAAAGCTACTGAGCCACTGAAGCAACAGTTTGATATTCATTTCTGTACAGTGTCTATAAAGCCCATGTGGATCCATAATTGTGTGGAATAAATAAATTCCTGAAATATCCATCAGTGCAAAATAAGTAAGACCTATATACGAAATAGATCACATATAAACAAACACAAATGTGGCTTTCTGATATTTAAAAAGTAGCTCTTTTTTTTTTTTTTTTTTGATCTGGGATTTCTATTTTACCTGCACTGTTCTGTTCTCAGTTATTAACGGATCAGTATCTTTCTCCAGAGCACCCACCTGTTCTTTATATAACCTTGAATTTCGACTTAGTTTTCCTATATTAGTTGAGCCTACAAATGCTCTGCAGTTTCTGAAGACAGCATGATACAACTTAAATCCTCCTCCTGTAGATGAAATAGGATTTTGTGATATGACCATTGTCAGGAGTAGAAAGGAGATCAGTTGGGAACTAAAGTCTAGATTATGGTATACTGGGGCAGATGACTTGGTGTTTTATGTCTCCTGAAATGAGATTAAAGAAATGTGAGATAGGAGACATGAATATTCCAAATCATTTAGACCACATTCAAAATCAAGACAGAAATGTCCTTTCTCTGTTTTTTTTTTAAATTTTCTTTTACATTTTGATTCACTTCTATTCTTCACTTCACCTTAATTAAGACCTCAAATTTAGGTGACTCAAGTTTGTTTTCCCTGGTCTCACCTTACTTCATTTCCTTCTGCCATTATCTTCATTAAATCTTCAATTTTTCTACGAGGACTTCATTAATAACTTATAATCCATAATTTAATGCAACCTAAAGGGAATCTTTTCTGTTACTTTAGATATATACATTCAGTTACTTTAGATATATGCATTTTCTATGGGTTAAGCATTCCTAAAAGTCAGACTTTAAAACGAAATTTATTTGTTAAATTTCTTACTAGCATTTGGAAAATGCTAGATTATTTTGGAGAGTACAATATTAACAATTTTTAAATTATTTGACAAATTTCTGTGATCTAATTCTCTAATTACTCCCTGATGTCTAATACATCTGCCACTGGATGTTCATGGCTGAATGGGGCAGATCTTGATCACAGGGCCGCCTCATGTTCTGCAGTTGGACCAAAGTCAGTGGTCCTGCTTTTGAGAGGTGGGTCACAGAGGAGTTTTTCCTCCCACTAAGTCCCTGTGCAGGCAGAACTGCCTCTGAACTATGGCTAGGCACAGTTGGAGCTGAGTCACAGGGACATTTCAGGATCTACAGTCAGACTGAGGTCAGCAGGCCAGCCTTTGGGGCAGACAGGTGTGTTTCTCCTTCTGGGTCCCTCATTGGGCAGGACTGCTCTCTGATGAAGTTGCAAAGGGGTGGAGCTAGGTTATGGGGCTTCTCCAAGATCTGCAGTTAGACCATGGTCAGTGGGTCTACCTCTGGGGGCATGAAGATGTGCGTCGTCCATTAGGTCCCTGGGTTGGCAGAAATGGTTCTCAGCCTGTGGTTGGGAGGGGCCATGCAGGGCCATTTCAGATCTGCAGTTGGACTGAGGTCAGAGGATCTGAGGTCAGAGGACAAGCACATCTCCCCCTAGCCCCTGGGTGGGTAGGACTGCCAGCTAAGAGGAGCTACAGCCAGGTCATGGGCTGCTTCTGGTTTCACAGCTGAGACTGAAATTGGCAGGCCTGTTACTGGGAACACAGATGGATATAACTCTTGACCTTGACCATTGGGTAGATGGTACTGTGGCACAGCCAAGGCCAAACAGCGCTGTAACTGAGTCCACAAGGTGTTGGGGATATTTCTGAGTCTGTAGCCAGGACTATGGTCAGTGAGTCTAACCTGGGAGCAAGGCCTGCCTTCTCAAAATGGCCCTCCTTGGTCTTTGGCTCTATTAGGTTTCACAGTTTTTTGTTTTGTTTTGTTTTGTTTTAGGTATGGAAGCCAGCATAAGCAAATCTCCACTGACCACACTGGGACATGTTTTTAAAAAGATTTCATTTTTATTTATTTATTTTGGAGAGAGAGAGAGAGAGAGAGAGAGAGAGAGCAGGCAAGCAGGGGAGGGGTGGAAGGGGAGGGATAGAATCTCAAGCAGACTCCGTGCTAAGCATGGAGCCTGTCAGAGTGCAGGGCTTGATCCCATAACCCCGAGACCATGCCCTGAGCTGAAACTAAGAGTTGAACCCTCAATGCTTAACCAACTGAGCCACCCAGGCGCCCCTAGGTTTCAGTTTTTTACCTGGATCCCAAAGGCACTTTTTACCATGGATGATTACCAAATTACTGTTGCTGAGGGTGGATATGAATGGAGGTGGCGGCCTCCTATTCTGCCAACTTGCTCACAAGTCTCATTTAAAATTTTGGAGAAGCCTAGTATTCCTTTCTCAGTCATAGCTTGAGGGTGAGTTGCCTTCCTCTTTTGCCTTAGTCAGTAGTTGAACAAAATGTTGGCTGGTTATAATTACAAGACTCACTCCCCATCATGCCCAAATTACTGCTCTGCTATGAAGTTTTGGTCTTAGAGAGTGGGTGCACATGCCATTTTTGCTCCTCTGGGCTGTCACTCTAACAAGTAAGTTAGGTCAGAATTCTACAGATGTAAATTTAACTTTATATAACTGAATTAACTTTCATTTTGCAAGTAGGAGAACTAGAAAATTTTGGTCTATCTTGTGTGGAAAGTTGTATATATGGGTGTCAGACTAATCTCAGCTGTAGCCACTTAATAACTATATGCATTTCCTTATCTGTGAAAGATGGGATAATAATACCTATTTTATAGAATTATTGAGGATTAGATATTTTTCAACAACCTATTATAATTCCCAATAATTCCCAAGTACTGCTATTTGTAGCTATCATCATAATCATCATTATCATTATCAGCATCAGCATTATCATAATTAAGATTATATGAAAGAGGGTGTGTATATTTGTGTGTGTGTGTGTAGTTTCTTTTTCTTTATATTGTTCAGTGGTCTGCTGGGACCATGTTTAATATTTTAGCTTATATTGCAGAATTGGCTATCTCCTTATAACTAAAAAGAAAATTAATTTTAGCAATATTAACTAGTATAGTTGCAGTAAACTTTGATAGGCTTCTCCCAGGTTGCCCTTCCCTCCCCCTTAATTTTAAGGTAGATGACATTATGTACAAATACCCAGCCTACTGACTTTTTGTTGTGGTGATGGTTCTTCATACATATAGCTTACTTTGACCTTAAATAATTCATCTAACTATTGCCTATCTGGATAACATCAAGTACAATCTAAGAACTATACCAAAGATAACACTTAAATATAACTGTAGCTCAAGAGCCTTATGTGCCCCTCTTCTCCCTTTATTATTTTCACTTGGGTCAGGGAACTTTCTTTCTTACTATGTAAGGTGATACTGGTGTCCCATTTCTGAGAGTTGTCTTCTTACCTCTAAATCAGAGGTTGACATATTGGGTTCCATTAGTCATAGTTGTCTTATCCTGCTATCTACTTTTGCAAATAAAATTGTTCTGGAACACAGACACTCCCATTTGTTTATTCTTTTCTGTGGCTACTTTGATGCTACCATGGCCCAGTTTCAACAGAGATTATAACCCACAAAGTCTAAAATATTTATACCTGGCCCTTTACAGAAAAAGTTTGCCAACCCCTTCTCTAACTCAACAAAACCCATATTTTTGAACTCTGCTTCCCCTTGTGGGCCATGGATTGGCCTGCCTTATCTTGACCAGTTTAATCTGGGAGTGTTTTTACAGAAAGAACATCGAAAGAGCCTAAATTTCTTTTTGGAAATGAACATTGGCATCACAATGTATTTTGATCATGAAAAAATAACATTTAAAAATAATCATGAGTAACATTGCTATTTTATATCTTGCCAGAGAGACACTCTTAACAAATGCTACCAAGGATTTTAAGAAGTGTGGGGGTTTGGGGAGAGAGAGAGAGAGCAAGGGCAAGAGAGGGAGAGAGGGAGAGGGTGAATGGGCCTGTGTTTTGTCCATAAGGATATGAAGAATCTACACTTCACTTATAATTTTACTTGCAGTTGTTTTTCTTATCTTACATAGTTTTCAAAGCAGAGAAAAGGCCACTGTTTTCCAGAAAAGGCTTGATCCTGCAATTAGTAGTCTGTGCTTGCTGTGGAATGGTAAGAAGTTCATTCTGTAAAGAACGTTTTTGAAGATGCGTGTTGTAATTGTCATGTGATGATGGAACAAAAACCCTCTAAGCATTGTTGACAACTTATCTGGCTACTGTAATTTTTCTCTTTAGAGAACGGATTACTAATACTGCATGATGCTAGTTCTCTTGGCTACTTTTGAACTTGTAGGATGAAAGTGAGAAAGCAATCATTATTGGGGAGTGGGGTGGGGGCAAACCAGAATGTTCATAGTTTTTGTTTTTTTTTGTTTTTTTAAATATTTTATTTATTTGTCAGAGAGAGAAAGAGAGAGAGCACAAGCAGGGGGAGGAGGAAGGAGAAGCAGGCTCCCCTCTGAGTGAGGAAGCCAGATGTGGGGCTCCATCCCAGGACCCTGGGATCATTACCTCAGCCTTAACCATCTGAGCCACCCAGGTGTCCCCAGAATATTCATAGTTTCATATAAACTTTGATAACAGTCATGTGGGAACTAAAGTGGTATAATTTTTTAATTTTTAATTTTTTTAGATTTTATTTATTTATTTGATGGAGAGAGAGAGAAAGAGAGCACAAGCAAGGGGAGCCGCAGGCAAAGGGCGAGGGAGAAGCAGGCTCCCTGCTGATCAAGGAGCCCCATGTGGGCTCAATCCCAGGACCCTGGGATCATGACCTGAGCCGAAGGCAGACAGTTAACCAACTGAGCCACCCAGGCACCCTGATATAATTTTTTAAAAGATTAATTTCTGAGATAGGGGGGAGAGAGAGAGAGAGAGAGAGCGAGAGCGAGAGCGAGTGCATGAGTTGGGGGAGGGGCAGAGGGAGAGAATCCTCAAGCAGACTCCTGCTGAGTGTGGAGCCCAGCCCACTAGGGGATCCATCTCAGGACCCTGAGATCATGAGCTGAGCCAAAACCAAGAGGCGGACACTTAACTGACTGAGCCACCCAGGAGCCCCATAAAACGGTATAATTTTATCCAGGCAAGTTTCTCTCTCTTTCTTTCTTGCTCTCTTTCTTAAATCTATTTTGAAAAGAGGAGACTCAACTCAGGCAGCTAGAAAACACATGCAAACTCTTGATTATTGTTTGCTTAACAGCAGACATGTTCAAGATACAACAGGTATCTTGGATACCTAAAAGATGTGAGGCTCTAAAGGATGTGAAAATACAACAGCATAGATGCCAAGAGAAATCCTCTCCCAAAGCCAGATTCCAGTTTGAGTTAGTGCCAGTGGTTAGAGCTTAAAAGCTTTACAAAAAGTCATCTTGTTTCCAGTGCAACTTTGCATTTTTAAAGCTCAGTCTCTTTTGTATCCATTTGAAATGAATTTTCCATTCTCAGATTTATTTTCCATCTCATAGGGACGCTTTTCTTTCTAAACTGTAAAACCTTCTTTACCTTGATCTTTTCATAATTATTAATATTTTTATTTCTTTGCTGTATGCCATTTTGGTGAGTTTGATTAAAATAAACTTCTCCATTTCCTCTTTAATCTAATTCCTTTCAGAAGCTTTTGGAAAAAAATATTTCCTCCCAGGAAAAGTATCTAAATTTTTAATAACAGATTTAATTTCAATATGTATTTATTAAATGATTATTATTGTTAAAATACTTTTCCAGGAGTTTGGGGAGATATAAAAAAACAAAAAATGGACTCTTTCCTCAAATTTCTTAGAATTTAGTAATATGTGAATTTTTACTAGTTATAAAATTTGGGAAGAAAGATGGATGGATAATAATAGAATAAATTAACATCGGCATTACAATGTATGAACAGATCCTAATAATAGTGCAGGCAAAATATACTGCTGTGGAACATTTTGTGTAGTTTTGAGAGTCAATAATCCTTCACATGTGGTCTTTGCTCTGTCTCCTTTGTCATATCTCCACATCAGAAAAAGTCTACATATCTTATATGTATCTTCTATGTTTAGGTATTATTTTGTTTTGGTCTATGTTGGGCTACAATTCTTTTGCTTAGTTATCTTAAGTTTATAACATCGGAGTGGCACTACTTCATGTGGCTTTTGTCCTTTCTTCAGTAAGCCCCTGCTGAGACTGGCTCTAGCATATAATCTGTGGGGTAATAATGGATCCTCTAGCAACTGGCCCTCCCCCTCCCCCATCTTCTCTGCCTTGTTTCCTGTAAGCAGAAGTAGTTAACAAATCAGTTACCTTGTTTGTGTGCCCACATGAGTCCTAACAGTAAAACCATGTACTGGAGAGGAAGAGAAGGGTAGTGGATGAGCACACAGTCTTTGAACTCATGTTGCCTGGGTTCAAACCCCAACTCTGTTGCTTATGAAATGAGCAGTCTGGGACAAGTTACTCACCTCACTTTCCTATATCAAATGGTGATATTGACAGCATTTGACTATACTCAGTTGTTAGGGTTAAATGAGGTTATTTCTATAAAGTGTATAGAAGGGTATTATCATAGAGGGAGAACTCAGTGAATGTTAAAGTTTATTATTATTAGAAATAAATGGGCTTGGTAAAATATTTCCTTCTACTTTTCCTTTTGAGAAAAAAAAAATTTTCTACCCAAATTTTCAGGATTTCACATCTCTGTGGTCAGTATTTGCTATGGAACTCCATGAGTCAATGTGATGAATTGAGATAAATTTCAGTTGTGATTTAAGAAAAATCATGGTAGACAGAAGAGAAAGCGATTTTATAGCTGTGGCAGAGGGCAGAGGCCAGTATTGGAGAGTGCAGACCAAGTATAAGATGCCTCAAAAATGAAAAGCTGGAAAAGTAAGTACAGTTTATGAGGATGCTGGCAATTCTGATATTTAGGGCAGTCATGCTACAGAGGGAAGGTCACCTTGGTTACTGCTCTGAAGTGTCTGCTGATGTGGGGCCCAGCTATCCTGGCAGAGACCGTTCCAATATGCAGAACTGCAAAACCTTTGTGGGCAAGTCTAGACCGAAGAACATTCAAAGTAGGGACAACAAGGCCCACCTTTCATAAAGCTATGTAAGTATTGCTTAGAAGGATCTACCCAGAGTAGGAAATTCTGGATTAGATCCAACTGGAAAGTCTAGATTATTATCTAGTTTCATCTCTTAAAAGTTTTCTATAATGTGTTGATAATTGGTCTCTCTGTCTCAACATTTCTTGAGCTCTGCAGGATCCCTCTTAGCAAGCTTGCTCGTTCCTCTCTTGGGCAACTCTGATTATCAGCAAGAGATTTAAATGTTGAGCTATGAACAGTCTCCTAATTATTTATTCTCATGATTGTAGAGTCCCTTCCTTTGGCTCCCACCGCAGCTTGCATGCATGTCTATCCTGATGATTACAATACGGTATTTACTTGCCTCTCTTTCCTGCTGGACTCTGTGCTCCTCGGGGACAGGTGATGTGTCTTCTCACTTTGTTTCTCTAACCTGGCATGATTCTGATCACGTGAAGGTGCCAGTAAACATTCATGTACTAGAGTTATACTAACCAAAGCTAATCCCTCTAAAATCTGATAAGCCATTAAAACTTCGAGGACAACTGTGATTGTAGAAAAGTCTCAAGTAATATTTATATATCTGCAAACAATATTTGTGAAATTACAGCTTCATTTATATTTTTAAAAATTCAATTTTCCTGTCCTTGTAAATGTTTATATTTTATGCTTATGCCAGTTTGTACACGTCTTGGAGTTGTAACAGTGTCGACTGAAAGCACTGGTTACCTCCTTAAATCACACTTTTAAAGCTTTCTGATTTCTGTGGTTTGGGTATTCACTCCAAGCAGACTATGATTTCTTTAACTTCAGAGATGTGCCTTCCTTTTTAGTAGTTCTTGTGCCTAGCATAGTGCCCGGTACTTTGTAAATTTTCAATATATACCCATCAATGCATAATTAAATGAACATTTCCATAAGTTATTAAATTCAATAATTTTACTTAGAAAAAAAGAGATTTTATGTTACTTTCACCTTTTCCAAAATATTTAGGAAGCTCCCTGATTCCTCTGGGAATTTAACATTAGTTGAAATCATTATGTCTTTAGTATTTTTGCTTATGATTGTTTCTCTCCTTTCATTTCTTGAGTGCATATTTAGAATTAGTTTCGGAAACTCAGTTTTGAAACCTCTGAGCCATACCATTAACCAAGTCATTTAACAGTTTGAAAGTGCTTTTAGAGAAATAGATTCAGGGTTTCCAGAGGAAATAATTTCCCTCCTCACCACTGGCTAGGACTTTTGAAACTGCCTTTTTGCCTCCTGAAGTTAGTGATAGCAGTGAGTGGCTTCTGTATCTCTTCTAAATGCAACCTTCCATAGCAGCTTTATAAAGCTTGCACCAGCATCTCTGAACATCCCGTTAATTAAGAATTCACAGCCCTATTTCTCCTTCATTCTCCTCTGCGGCCTGTGCTGTCAATTTTTGCTCTGCTTCCTTAGTAACGGAAACTGAAATTAGAATTCCGAGTGGAGGCGTCACTCCCTAAGGAGACTGAGAACACCACACTCTTCTGAACTTGTTCTCTTTCAGAACATCTGTCAGTAGTAGCTCACTCGTTAAGATGTGGACATTTCGTCATTCTGTCACTCATTTAGTGTCTACCCCTTGGGCAAGTAATGCCTTTGTAGAAGGAGGCTTACTAGAAACCCTCATAGTTAATAAACCATCATTCTAACCATGCACTCATGAACATAAACAAACATTTTTCTCAGGTGTCCTATTGGTAGGTAACTCCAATTTAAAACCTTTTTAGGATAAGTCAGGGTATTAATATCTACTTCACAGGGCTGTTATGACTATTACATGAATTGATGTGTTTAAATTGGTTTGTGCTATGGCTGAGAGATAACAAGAAGTCAATAAAAGCACCTATTATTACTATTTTTATAATAATAAGTATGTAACATAAATAAAATAAATTTCTAATTACTTGACTAATTTCTAGACAGCCTAGTCTAAGAGCAATAATTTTATTACAGTTCAGCCAAAAGACTATTGTAAAAGTGGATATTTAACATACATTTTATTTTATACATTACTTTTAAATAAATTGCATACATTGTAAATAGAAAATATAATTGACAAGAGTAAAGGATCCAGCAGATCATTCTTAATGAATGTATGAACGTAAAAGGAGTTTGGTGCATTATGGTGAAGATGTAAGCTGACACAACTGCATCTTCTAGGTTGTAGCATTTTTATTTTGTTTTAAAAGCTAATGGGTACTGATTGGTAGCTTTTAAAGGCCACTTCCTTTCTTGACCTCAGTTTCAGTTTGAATACAACTTTAAAGCTTAATAAAGATACAGAGAGCTGCTAAGTGTACATTTAATGTAACATGCAAAATGTACCTAGGCCATTGATTATTTTTCTGAATAATATTAATTTTGCTTTTATTTTGTTTATTTTATTTTTATTTTTTCTTTTACTTATTTATTTTTTAAAGATTTTATTTATTTATTAGAGAGAGAGCATGAGAGGGGAGAGGGTCAGAGGGAAAAGCAGACTCCCCGCTGAGCCGGGAGCCCAATGCGGGACTTGATCCTGGGACTCCAGGATCATGACCTGAGCTGACGGCAGTCGCTTAACCAACTGAGCCACCCAGGCACCCCTATTTTATTTTTAAAACAGATTTATGTATTTATTTTAGAGAGAGAGAGTGAGAGTGGGGTGGGGGAGTGGTAGAGGGAGAGGGAGAAAGAAATTCAAGCAGACTCTGCACTGTGCATGGAACCTGATGTGGGGCTTGATCTCATGACCCTGATATCATGACCCTGAGATCACGAACCAAGCCAAACCAAGAGTCAGACACTTAACCAACTGTGCCACACAGGTGCCCTTGCTTCTATTTTATATAACACCAATTCAATGTGCCATTGAAGTGATAACTATTTCTTATGAATAAATTAACTGATTATTTTACTCACATTTCTGTTGAAAGAGTTAGAGCAACTTATTTTCCAAAAATAGACAATCAGTAAGGTGAGAAAGACTTTTAAGTTTGTGATATTACTTTAGAAAAGGTAGCACAGCCCAATTTGTAAACTTGCTAATTATTTTGGCATTTTCTGGGCCTGGAACAGTTTCAAAGTATACCCACACATTTTTACTGTCATAGGCAGAATTTCTTTGCCAAAACTGACTCAAACAGGCAAAGCTTAGTATGGTTTACAAAAGAGGATTATTTTAAATTTATTTTTAGTAATCTTCCTCCCATTCCTCATTTACCATTACAAACCTGCTGGAGCAGACATGTGCTTTTTCTGGACCTTTTCAGATCTTTGTGTGAAACTATAAATATATAATTGAGGGCAGCTCCTAATCTCTCACCTGTATTACCTGTGTATTTGTTAAAAAGAAACAACACACACACAAAGACTGGTAGCAAATAGGGACAGGAATATCATTCACAAAGCAGAATTGTATGTAATTTTTACTGTAAATATTAAAACTAGGGAATACATTCATATGCATATATAGATGACTCTTTAGAGATGTTTCATAGAAATTGGTCACCAAAATGCTTATACAATACTACCTTTTTTGCATTGTTGCAGAATTTTAGTCAAGAGGTAATGGTTTTGCAAAGGGGCTGAGATGTGGTAGGATTCTGGGTATATTTCAAATATAGAAACAATAGAATTTCCTGACAGGATAGCCTGTGGGTTTTTGAGAAATAGAGGAGTTAAGAATGACCCCAAAAGTTTTGGTATAAGCAACCAGAAGGATGGAGTCACCATCCTGTGAGAGAGGAAGGCTGAAGATGGAGCAGTTTGGCAGGGAAGGGATGTTCAGTTTTAGAGATGTTAATTTTGACATGCCTATTACACATGAATGCAGAGTATCTTCCCTTTGTTCTCCAAGACCTTTTCTCTACTCTTCTCTATTTTGCTCTCTGCCCCAGGAAGTTGATCTATGTCCATTTCATCAGTGGGATCCCTTTGCCTTTTGGCTTCTGATTGTGTTCAGCCAATGGAGAGCTCACAGACTAGAGGGATGAAGGAGAATGGGATCATGAATCTATTATCCTGGCTTCCCACAGCAAGGTTTTTCGCAAGTTCTCTATGTTACCTGACTGAATGTTACTACTGTTCTCCTGGTGGTCTCAGCTCTCCTTCCCATTGCTAGTAACTGCTCCTTCCCCTCATCACTTTGGCCTTATGAGTCTTAACACCCCTGGTGCTATTGACGCAGAGTCTTGTGGAGACTCCGAGCCAAAAGACAAAGTTAAGCCACACCGATTCATGACCTACATAAATGGGGAGATAATAAGATTGAAATCATTTGGTTTTGGACTAATAGTTATGTAGCAGTAGTTAACAAATACCATATTTCAAAAAAGTCACTCCAGATGACACTGTAGTGTCAAGAATTAAGGGGGGGAAAGACTGGACACAGTCACCTCAATAAGGAGGCTACTTACAGAAATGCAGGTAAGAAGTAACAGTTGAAAGTTAATGTACTCTCCTTAGACCTTCTGTAATGATTTTTCCCCCTTCTGCTTTTCCCTGCAGATGTCAGTCCTCAGAGTATTTACCTTACTTCTGTAGGACAGTCAATTTTAGGCCTAGTGTCTCTTATATTGACCTGTTACACTGTAAAGTCTTCTGTTTGGATGTGTATTATAAGAAACACCCTGTGACCCAAAAATTCTAAGAAAGAAGATTTCAACTTAATTACTTGGCCACTTAAAATTCAGCACATCAATATTAAGAACTGTATGTAACTTGAAAGGTAGTACATTACACGGTTTCCACTCGTTAATATCTTAGCATGGACAACTTATCAAAATAATAGGAACAGGATACTGAGAGAATAGAACACAGAACAGATGACTATTTTCATGAATGTGTGAAAGAAAGGAAGGGAAAGGTATACTTAGTGCAAGGTCTAGTGTCTGGTACATGGTTGGTGCTCAATAAATACTGAGTGAATTAACAAAGTGAGATATAAAAGCTGGGCCAAGGAGACTCTTATATTCAGGGAAGAATACTGGGACACAGGAGATTTGGAGGAGGCTAGGGTAGTAGTAGGAGAAAAGCATGAAGGAGGAATTTGGGAGGAGACACTATAAATAAACTACCAATTTCACTGTTTTATTTAGACCTATCCATGCTTAACTATTAAGAAAAAACAAGAGACATTATGACAAAGCTGAAGATTAGCACATAGTGTAGAGGATCTGAGGCATTGCATTTTACTGCACGGGGAGGGGCAAATGGATTATTTTGTTCCTTAAATATTCATGCGGTAGCTACAGATATAGTTTCTGGAGAAATACCCCTCAACTTACTCTGTCATTTTCAGGGAAAAGTCAATTGAAAGTGGCTTCCAGCATGTTCTGTGATTGTGAGCAAAATTCTATAAAATTCTAAGTCTGTGGAATGAAAAGAAATCCTTATTTCCTCCCTCTTTGGTAGATCTGGAGAGTTTTGGTATTGGGGTTTTATTGAGCTGTATCTAATGTTACAATAGATAGGCTGTGTTTACAGGGACCAGAAGGGATTGTAGACTTATTATGTTGGAAAAAATTCAGCCAATAATGGAATACATTAAGCAACAATGCCAAGAAGGATTAAATATTTCCTGTTTTCCATTTCTAATTATACAATTGTCATTTCTTGCTTAATTTTAGAATGTTCATGGCATGATTTAACTATGAGTTTAATTTTTCTACTCTCATATTCTGAGGATAAAGATTAAGGATTTTGTCTATGTTTTCTCCAAATTTTATTATTTTTCATTTGCTTTTCATTTAAATGTGCAAAATGGTGATATCATTTATTTTAACCATAAGATTAAACAAATGAGTTGAGCATCATATTGATGATATTAGAAGTTAATGTACTTTTTGTCTGGTTTCTAAATAAAAATGGAGAATTTAAATGTGCTGGGATCACACTTTGTAATGTAAAAAGTTTTTACACTGTGTGCTTTGTTTAAATGTAGCTTTTAGTAATTTATGCTTGGGGAAACAAATGAATATGTTAAGATCCCACCCTTTACACCACATGCAGTAGTTATTAGTGAAGTCAGCATATTGCTTGACTGTCTTCATTATTACTTTATGACTACTTGTGTTTAATAGCTTTTTTTTGTTTTATCCTTCCAATGTACTGAAACTTCCTGAATACTCAATACAGCTGTTCCATATAATGACATTGCCTCATTAGTTTGATGCATTTGAGCATACATACTAATAAGGACAGTCACAAGGAAAAAATACTTTATTTTGTTCTTCCCTTGTGTTCCTTTTTGAAATAAGAACATTTGCCACTAGTGGATGTTGCAGCTGAAATGTAACCAAAGGAAAAATCTCAGGAAAAGACACAGATGGTCTCATTGGACTCTAGAGAAACTACTTGTCTGTATCAGTGGCATTTTCCCCCTGGTTTATCTACCTGTTTGCACAACATAAAAATTAATTTTTCAGGTAATATTTCCATAGCTATAATTAACGTCAAGCCTGTAATTTCCTAGTGTGGGCAGATGAAGAGTTGCTTAGCTAAAAATAGTCATGTCTAATAGTTTCTAGATAACCTTGTGGCCCCTTTCTATTAAGAGATTTTCCTGCAGGGGCACCTGGGTGGCTCAGATGGTTAAGCGTCTGCGTTCGGCTCAGGTCATGATCCCAGGGTCCTGGGATTGAGCCCCACATCGGGCTCCTCGCTCAGCGGGGAGCCTACTTCTCCCTCTCCCTCTGCCTCTCTCCCTGCTCATGCTCTCCCTCTGTATCTCTGTGTCTCAAATGAATAAATAAAATCTTAAAAAAAAAAGATTTACCTGCAATGTGTGGCAGCATGCATAGGAGTGCATTATTCATATGCATTCCTGCTTCAGCCATTGTCATGCATCATGAATTACACCATGGGGTCTGCCTTTTCTGAGGAGGTGGTATGGTCCTCTCAGACAAATCCTAAATTGGACTTTCTGGACCATAACTGACACTGATGGTTTTGTCTGTAACAGGCTTGAAAAATAGTTTTCTTTTTTCCACTGTGGAATATTCCATTTGTTCGAAAGCTATGTCAATAGAAAAGTAGAGATTCATTCTATCATATTTGAAACTTAATGTCCATTCAATTTCATGGAAATGTTTTCTGAAAGATGGACCCTATGTAGATTTACAACATCTAGGAAGAGGAAAAATTTAAGCTGCCATACTACAGTTGTAATCAAACATGAATCATTTCTAAAAGATTTCCAATGGCTGGGAAGGAGCTGAAAACTGAAGATTTGTTTTCAGGGCTCTGTGTCTTGACTCACTAGTAGACTCTGCTTAATTTGATTTTGTTTTTTTTTACTCTTACACTACTAATTCTGTTTTAATTTATCTAATTCTATTGAAAAATGAGCACCCAAAACTTTTAGGTATATCCACTACAAAGAAAGAAATGCAAGACTTAGATAATAACATTGTGTCAAGAGATTGCAAATCAATGATATTTAGTTCATTTATATGCTGCTTTTGTTTTAAAAGGATTTAATGAAAGTTTTCAAAAGGTATAAAATATATTAAAATTAATAATTAAAGGGGAAGCATCTAGAAGTAGATACTGATTTGCTTCTTCCTGGAACCTTTTAGAAGCTCAATGTAACCTATGTTAAAGAGAAATGATTATAAAGGAGGTGAAAGAGGAGACTGGTTAATGGAATATTTGTGTCAGCTAGCAGGCTGCAGCAGACAAATGGCAAGGCAAATCCTAACATTCATAGTCCCTTCTAATCCAGCAAGTTTTAGAAGGCTCATTCCCCTTGCTGACTTTACCTAAAATCCATCTGGAAATGTTCTTGTAGGTTTTTTTTTTTTTCCTTGTAGTTTTAATTGGCTTTGTGGAATCCCCGTCCTACTGCCCCATGGCTCAGTGCCTGGAATATATTAAATACTTAGTAAATGTTAAATGTTTTATTACTAGAATGTTTCATTCAAATTGTATGGAGCTGTATGATTTCAGCAGAGGATGTTATATTCATGAATATTCTATAAATCTATAGAGCATTTTAATCTATCCCTGAGGGAAAAAAATAAGAAAAAAAATGTACTTATTTCATTATGGATACAATTCTTGGTCAGTTAAAATAACCTTCAAAATGTTTTCTAAATGAGCAAGGAATTGCCCTTTAAAGTTAATACCTCTGGATCTGGCTAATTAAGAGTTCAGAAATAAGATTTAGAAACAGGATATTATATATGTAAACAAAGAAGAAGATGATTTGGTTTTTAAACCAGAGGGTACTTGTCCTAACTCCAAAAGGTATAATTGAATGTAGTTCTTAGTTAAAAGACAGCTATAAAGCCTTTCATAAGCATTCTGGGAGAGACAAGGTATTCACATTGAAGACCTTTAAAACCAAACCGATTTTTAGAAACTAGTTCCTCGTCCCCCTGCACAAGTCATAGCAGGCACTTTGTCCTAAGGGTCTGTTCCTTTATAGTCATTAATGTTGGAGAGACACATAAACTGTAAGTAAATGCAAAATAAAGAGTAAAGGGTGGTCCAGATGGCTGTACAGTGATTACTCATTAGGGATAATGAAGAGTGAGATTTAAAAACGATCCCTTGATTAGGAGAGATATTAAAGCTGGGAGGCAGTTAAGGAACTTGGAAGAGAAAATAAAGGAAGCTGAACACCTGTCCAGAGAGGTTATTTGAGAAAAGTGACCATAATTAGACAAGACTGTCTTTCATATTTTATTTATCCAGATGGACAGACATATAATGGTGTCATAGTTTTCATCAAAATTTGGTGTAACATCAGCACTTAATTCTAGTTAAGAATTCTGCCCATTTTTTTCATCTTGCACTTTCAGCCTGATGTGTATGTTCACAATTTTCCTACTTTTTTCTTCCTTCTTTCTCTCCTTCCTGTTTACTTCTATATGTTTATTTAATATATATGTATTTATTTTATTTACTTCCAATTATACAAATGATACAAGAATACATATAATTAAAAAAGTTCCAAGTGGTAGTGATCAATCAAGAGTCCTCTTTGGAGGCAACCTTCTTTACATGAACTCCCCACCTCCAACCATACTACTCTGTCATCAGGGTTAATCCCTATTACCAGTCTATGTTGATTACTCTTTGTAACTACTCTGTGTTTAGATTTTTTTTTCCAACATGTTTTTTAAAGAAGGGAAAATTCTTCCTGGAGAGCATCAGAAAAAGCAAAGTTGATGAACGTAGATGAATTCTTCCAACACTATGATCTTTTATGGATTTATAAAAATCTGACCCGGCTGATTATGTACTGATATTTAACTGACATATAATTTTAGATTATCTTTAGTTCTGGTGTGAGAGAAATTTCCTCATACCACATTCTTATACATGACATAAATCTTGAGTAAAAAATTAAAATATTCTGATTAGTACCACGTTAGCCATTTATATTTATCATATGTGAGTAAAATTTAACCAAATTTGATTTCATCCATTGCATATTGAGTTTTGTGGGGTTTTTTTGACAGGAGGGAGGAAGTTCCCCATGACATTGCGTTTTTTAGTGAACCTACTCTAATTTTTATGAATGCTTTGTAATAGATACTATGAATAACTGAATGAATAATGGGCAAGAAGACTCCTGCAGTAAACAAGATTCCTTCTGTGGTGGTGGTGGTGGAGCACTGAATGTTGAGCCTTTCAGTTGGCAGTGGGTGCACACTGTAATGGAATTTTCTCATTGTGTTTCAGTTAAGTGGAGATGCTCCCAAGACAATAAGTCACTGTGTTCTACCAATCAAGTAAGCTTCATTTGGAACACAGCTGTACTTCTTCCTCCTCCATTGTATATAAGCAATGTGTTCTGTAATAGGGCTTATTCCTACATACTTTTTCTTTTGGTCAATCAACTCCTTTAAATAAGAAGTTAAAGATACATGGTAGATGCTTAAAATTCCTTTTATAAGTTCTGTAAAATTTAGTAATTTGTTTCAACAGCATGCCAAGAGCCAGGAAAGGAATGGTGAACAGTAGTCTTTCCAGGGAGGGATACTTCATGCAGTTCTGATCTGAAGTTAGTTCTGAAGTCTTCAAATAAGTTGGTGTAATGTTCTTGTAAACTCACTCTTACTTGCATTCCAAATTGTTTCTTGAATGGTAAATAAATGAGTGGGTTGAAAACAGAGATTCAGGTGTTGTGCATTCTCCACAGCCTAGCTTACCATGAAAAAGCCCAACCTTATCATGAGGTAACTGACTGTAACTATCACTGATGAAGTGATTGCAAATTATTCTAGTGCTTGTGAGCTGAACACTTGCAGCTATGTCTCTGTTATTTTAAATTTTTACCCATGGATCAAATTTTCTAGTAACTTAGAAAATGATATGAAGAGAAGGTGAGTGCCATATTCCTACAGCAAGCAAAAAAGAAGGATAGAATGAACATTTGATACAATTATGATGACCAAATCAAAAGCTGACAAAATATGTTGCTAATACATAAGTTATTTATATGTTCATATACACACATGTATATAGATATGTACACATACACATTTATTTAAAAATTTATATAAATTTGGAGGCTTTTCTTAAAACATAGAAGAAGACCATCCCATACCATAGTGCCTTGTGTGGATTCACTTTGTGAAAAATCTTCAGCTGTGATGGTGTCATCTATGTATAAGTCCTTTCCTTTTTCTGTCCCATAGAGCATGCTCTCAGATACCCTTTTAACTAGGGGTTGATGTCATTGTTCCTCTAGCCCAGCCCCTGATCTGTAATATTCCTGTCTATGAGCCAAGATCTCTCCTACATGTTTCAATTAGCATGTTCCACCAAACTAAATATAATCCGTGGCTCCAAAGAAAATTTGTACTGAAGATTTTAGGTAGTGGTCCTGAAGCCCTGGAAAGTTGGAGGCCAGGATGAACTTTGTAAAACTGCTTTGGGTATTGAGAAATGAAGATTTTTATTTCTGTCTTTAATGACAGATTGTCACTAAGGATAAGCAAATTCTTTCCATCCTCTGCCTTAGGATATTTGGAATTTGGCTTCCTAATCTCTAAGTTGATAAAGCATATATATCAAAATAAAATAAACACAAACAATAACAACAATGCATAACACCCCCACTAAACCCTGGGTTGATAAGTGAAATTATGTGAAATTAAAATTAAAAAAAGGAATCAAAAGTATTTTTAAACTCAAATCTAAATCCCATTGTAAAATCTTAAAAATAATTAGAGATAATAGATACATATGTTAACACTGAATATCACTTAAAAATATAAACATCATTAGCCTGAAGTCTCATGTTTTTTTTTATTGGCACCATTTTCTTGTATATCTTTCCAGAAATATTAGGTTCTGTATGTATATACATCTGTTCCTCTCTCTCCTTAATTATAAATTCTTCTTATAATACTTGCATATAATAAATTTATATGCCAAGACCTGAGTTTAACTGTTAGAAATGGTATTGAAGACAAATTCTAGAACATGACTTTCAAATTTATAAGTTTACTGGGGATTCTAAAATTTATTTGTAAAAAATGAAGAACTTCTTCCTCACCACTTTCCAACCAGTTAAACTGCCTCCAAATTTATAGACTTCAAATTCCTTTCTGGTTGGATCTTGATAATACTTCTCCATATTGTATAAATAATTTAAAAATCAAACTAAATACAATCTACAGTGGAGTGTAGGTTTTTCTGCCCAAGTTATCCTGGGCCCTAATGGTCTTGCCAATTAAAGTAACTTTATCAACTTTCTGAGCCTTGCCCATCTGAAGGAATTTAGTCTCTTTTCTGCCCCTCCATTTTTATGAATGGTAACTATATTCCCCTCAATTTAGTCTCTTTTCTGCCCCTCCATTTTTATGAATGGTAACTATATTCCCCTCAAATGACCCATTTAAAATATTTGCTAACATCTTTCTTGATACATTAATTTTCAAACTTGCATTTTCCCAAGGAACAACAAATTAAGGGCATTGTTGTTTTACTATTGACCACTGTCACAATATTATGATTATGTTTTTCCATATATATCTATGTAGATTGCCTTAGATCAAGGTCCCTTAGAGGCCCAGTGGGCAATTAATATGTAAAGGTCCAGTCTACAGAAAAGGTTTTTGTTCCAAATTCCTAGATGGAACTTTGGTGATTTAGGTTGAACCAGTGGTTAGCTCTTTTTTCCCATTTTGGTGAGAGCAAAAAACGTTCTCCTTAAAGTGAAAGAAGAGCCAGCGTAACCTGCGCATCTCAAAATTTTTATGGAGGCAAAGGTTCCGACCAGCACTCTCTCAGACCATCTTACCATGTATGGGAGGAAAAGTTAGAAGGGAGGAAAGGAGAGAGGAATGACTGGAATTCCTCCCAGAAGGGTAACATCCAACCCTATTTGTACTTTCCATTTTTTTACAGGCAAGCATGTATAAGACAAAAAGTCAACCATTTTTCTGGTCTTAATTTCCTCACCACAGTGAATACCCACCCATTAGCAAAATGGGCAAAAAATATCTTTGGTTTTGAGGCGCACTCTCCTTCCTTTGGGATAGATTAAATGAAATATCCTTGCAGGCAGGTGGTGGTAACAGAGTGGAACAAAATTTGGTTCCTACAAGTGGGCACAGCAATTTGTTAAGAGGTTAAAGTTAACATAGCCTAAAATTGTTATGTTCTTATCATGCGGCACTGATCTTTGGCACTCTGATCATCTTTTTATTTCTGAGCAGGAGAGTAACTACTTTTTGGAAAGAATCTTGGCCCTACCAGTGGTCACTCCTTTGTTTATCTCTATGTGCAGATGGAGTGGCTTTCTTTTCAAGCATTTGTTCTTGTCAGACTCATCAACTTTCATAAGAAGATGTCAATCTGGCCTTTGGGCTGAGGAGCTCTTAAAACATATGGCTTTGCATTTAACTAGAAAAACAGAATAGCTGCACTCCAGGTACTTGTCAGGGAATATAATCTTCAACTCACTGCCATTCAACACTTATCAGAAGCTCAGCTGGGAGAAACAATATTTATTAAAGATTGTCTGAAGGACATGTAGTTTGTTCATTCACCTTGTTACTCTTAAATCTACTCCATCTAAGCCAGACAAGCAGAAATTCTGGAACACTGTCTGGTCCCCTTGGGAATGCTTTTACTAAATTGTGGTGTGGAATTTTGCCATAAGCTTCTTCTGAATGATGATAGAAGGAACAGATCTTTGAAACCCACTGTGTTTACTATGAGGCTATTGTTAATGATTCTCTTCACTGCATTACACAGTTTTCTCTTTATGAGGGCCCACAGGAGAAATTCCTTTCTTACGTTAGTAATGTTCTGAAACATGGAAATGTTCTACTTTGCCACTGGTTTGCCTGTAAGCACGTAAATACTGAATCATAACTGGTTATGCTTCTGCCTTTGAGTAATTTGCTAGCAAGTACAAAGCTCAAGTTGTAACCCATTTCTGGAAAGCATGCAGGAGTTCCTAACGTATATTTTGAGGCCAAATTTCATGTCTGATTCCACCTTATTTGACTTCATCTAATTTACATTTTGTTCTGGGTAAGATGGGGGAGGGTAAAAAAAAGTCTTCAGAGAAGACCTGATTGGTGGAGTCTGGAGGGGCAGTAGGTCCTGGATGAAGAAGAGGGACTCACTTCACTCATAGGGCAGAACGCTTTGGTCTACAGGTAAATCTATGCAGGAATAACATTTCGTAGAAATCCAGGTCGTATTGTTATGTCGCGATGATGTATCATTGTCTGCCTGGCACTCAGACATTCTGCCTCCAGTGACCTACTTTTTATTTCTTCTGGTCTTCCTGTGAGGGAAAAAGCCTTTCTGGAGAATTGGAAAGAGAAGTCTCTCGCAGTGGGGTGGGGTGGGGAGGAAATGGAGTTTAGAGATAAGCAGATAGAATCCATAAGAATTACCTTGCTTTCAGAGTCCCATTCAGGAATTGTTTAAGTGGAAACATCTGGGTCGGAAGCTAACCATCCGGAGAAAATACTGGCACTCAGCCACCAAGTGAATGTGTGCGTCAGGCCATCAGTCACACAGATACCTCTTTCACAGCTTGTGTCAAAATCTGTCACTGATTTTGGCAGCGGCAGGTAAGTCATTCTTTCAAGGATATAACTGCATGCTACAGAAATTATAAACCTTAATTTTCATCAACTATTAAAAGGCCTTTGGCTTTTTAAAGTATCACTTAAATTGGTATTTTTCCAAACTCTGATCTATGGAGGAGGATACATGTTTTCTTTCATCAGCCTAGGATGTAAGGGGAACGTGATATGATGGTAATGCAGGGAGCTTTTCATGAAGCTAAAGTTATTTCATTTAAAATTCTTTGTTACATTTTGAGGTTCTATACTTCCTACTTTTGGGTGTTCATACGTTCTTTCCTTTATGACACTGTGATAGTAGATTTTTTTAAATGCCTCCTATTTTTATGTAATAATAACCTAAATGAGTCTGTAGGACTGGCAAGTATGGTGGTTCAGGTTTTCTACTCTGTAGGACAGTGAAATTCCATGTGAATTTCATGTTTGGTGGTTATCTAAATTCCACTAAAACTAAAAACCACTGAGAGGATGTGAGTTTTCTTGTGCCAGATATACCCTTTTTTTCCCAAAGAGAGTTTAGCTATTGTTTCCCACTAAACACTGCCACTTCATAAATGATTCCTATGAAAACATTGTGGAGATGAGAAGATAATTACCACAACTTTGTCAAACAATACGGAACAGATTAATATGCTTCACTGATGTGAAGAAGATGACAGCTGGAACCCTTTAAAAGAGCTCCTGCAACTCAGGACCCTGAAATTTCAAGTTGTCAAGAGCAACGCCTCTTTCTCAGGTTGTTGATTGGCGCTGACAGGCACTTGTCAGTCCCTCACTTATTTGACATGCTGCAACAGAGAGAAAGACAGGAGGGTTTATTTGTATCATTTGCTGCCCTACTCTGCCTTCAAGAAGCAAGTTTAAAAATGATGATTTTTCTACGAGGTTTCTAGTCTTCTTGTAAAGATGGGTATTGCAGATGGCCTCCAGGCACATGTGTGCTCTCTCACAGTCTTTGCCATATTCCACATCCATGATGAAATGGAATGGGATCAGAGTTGTTGAAGGGTGAGGACCACCTGTTATTATGAACTAAGTACACTGGACACAAAGCCATTGCTTCACCAATTTTAGAAATTAGATTCTCAAGGTCATGCAAACACCACTACATGTCACTGCATGATTGCTACAAGGATGAGGAAACATGCTTTTTTTTACGTCATTGAAGTTTCTGTAGAACTCTTAATCCTAACTTGATTCACTACACTGGAAAGCTGAATAAACACATCCCATCCAGCAAAGGGTCTTGAAAGGTTGAATGACTGCAGGTGATATTTTAAGCAAAAGGATTTTTCATTTCCTCTCTACTGTAAAAGTAAAAATAAACCCAGTGTGGGTAAAATATGCTATAGAATTTGTCTTACTTACAGAATGCAGTTTTCTTGTCATATTTCTGTAAGAGATTATTTTCAGAATACAGTTAAAATTTTCTGGATGATTTTTATATTATTGGACTTGTGGATAATTTCTAATGTCTCAGTGCGGTTGAAAAGTTACCTTGTGGCAAATAATTTAGTTGAGAATATCACTTTAATAATGTATTAAGCTTTGGCTTACTCTTCTCCAAGAACATCACATGGTAAACTACTTTTTACCCATGTGCATGAGTTTCAAAACAATGTAGATATTTTATAAAAGGTGCACCTTACGATGATTTTGGGCAAAAAAATTTTTAGCTATGAATGGAATGTAAGTCTAGTCTTATTTGAAATGTTAGTAATGATCTCAGTAGGTTTTTTTTTTTTCTAAAAAAGAAATAAAGTGTTGATAGTACTAAATATTCTTGTTCTATTAAAGCATTCAGGAAAAGGATGGGATATAAAAATACTAAAATTAAATTATCTTGGTTTTTATAACAATACATGTATGTCTTTTTCCATGTGCTCTCTCTTTCTCTTCTTCCATCTCTCTACTTTAAATTCTTAACCACCTACCTCTCTGTTCACTTTTCTCTCCTCTTGGAATATTTTTTTCTTCCAGTCACTCAGATCTCTTTGACCATACAGTCTGTGTTCTTTCCCTGTGCAGTACTGATTGCAAGGGAGTTTGTTGCTAAGGTGAAATATCTATTTCTGGAAACATTTGAGCCTAACTTTTAAGGAAATCTAAAAAAAATGATGCTACCTGGAAGCAAAAAGATAACTGATTCCCTCATGGGGATCCTTCTAATATGATGACTTTACTTTCCATCAAGAAAAGTCTCATTCATGAGCACATCCGTAGAATCCATATAATTTCTGAACAAATGAGAAACATACTGGTAGCAAGCAAAGTAAAATTAAAATGAATTATAGACCTTTCCTCCTTCTAAGAATAGAAAGAAGAGATTGTACTATCATCTTTGACAAATCTTTTACTAATTCTTTTTTATTATTTTTTACTTTGTAATCACATTTGATTAAATTTCCTCTAGATCATTTTAGAATCTTAAAGTCCAGTAAAATAGGCAGTCATATCAATTGAAATTTATATATTTTATATTTATTATAGTATATCCATATGTTAAATTTCATGAGGGATGCAGCCCAACCTTCTGTAATGTTTGTTTCCTCATCTCATTTTTGTGTTTATTATTTAATTCTTCTTATGTTATTTATTTAGCAGACTCTCAAAGAACAATGGTCAGTTTAGAATTGATTTTTATTTTTATTTTTTTAAAGATTTTATTTATTATTCGACAGAGAGAGACACAGTGAGAGAGGGAACACAAGCAGGGGGGGTGGGGGAGGAAGAAGCAGACTTCCTGTGGAGCAGGGAGCCTGATGCGGGGCTCGATTCAAGGACCCTAGGACGATGACCTGAACCAAAGGCAGACGCTTAATGACTGAGCCACCCAGGTGCCCCAGAACTGGTTTTTAGAATTGACCAGTTCAAAATGAAAAGAAAAAGGAAAACAATATCTCAGGGCACCTTGGTGGCTCAGTTGGTTAGGCCTCTGGCTCCTGATTTCAGCTCAAGTCATAATCTCTCAGGGTGGTGAGATCCAGCCTCTGTCAGTCTCTGTGCTCAATGGGAGTTGGCTTGAGATTCTTTCCCCCCTCCTCTGCCCCTCCCCCTGCTTGGCATACACACTCACCTGAACATGTGTTCTCTCTCTCTAAAAATAAATAAATAAATCTTTAGAAAACAAAACAAAAACAATATCTCAACATGACAAATAAAGTCACTTTAAAAATGACTACAGTATGTTAAATGTAAACTACAGTGGTAAACATTACTTTAGATCACAGCAACTGAAATGTTTTCCTTTAAATAAGTTGCCAAAAGGCAAAGTTAACACAGCCTGATCAATAATGCTGTTTTAAAATAAGAAAACCTTGAAACAGGCTTTATAGACAGGTAAATATGTTTTCTTCTCAGCATTGTTCATTACTATTAATTTTTCCCTCTCTTTTCTGCTCTGGTTGAGTAAAATAGCCAATAGCAAAACCATTATTTTTTTTCTTGCTTTAAAACTTGCTTACCTGGGTTAATACACTAACATCAATCAAGGTGATGCTCAGAAGGAAATAAATAGCTGTAAACTCTCCCACATGTTTACTCCTTACTGCAGCATAGAAAATGTGAGCTTCATTCTGTACTGTGTTTCAAAGAGTTATGACCTGGTTTATAAGGACTCCCATGATGAAGGTAATTTTATATTCATATCCTTTCATGTTCTCCAGTTCCAATCCAATTAATCACTATTCAATATCATTCTATCACAGTAACTTTTGATATAGAGTTCATGAACAACAAGAGTCCTTTAGACCTTCTATAGAATGATCTAAAATGCAAAGATCAGTCAGTATCGTTTTGAAGTTCCCAGTCAAGATGGGCAGATAAGGCATTAGAAATGGGGCTGTGATAGATTTTGATCTCATTGCAGCAGTTGATTGCTCTCACATTGCATTCCCTGGACCTCATATCTCTTCCACACTACATACAGTTCCTGTCATCTCCCTTCTCCATGAAATGCAAATGACAAAGAATGAGAGTACTCTGCTGTCTTAGCTGATTTTAAAGGATCAATGTTGTAAAAACTGTTTTGCTAACGCTAAGGCTGGAACATCCTGGAGAAATTTGCATTCTAAAAATGGCATCTACTGATGTAGTTAATTCATATTGGAACTGAAACTACGTGGGAGTATTTTGTTGAATATAAGGTATATTTATATTATAACGTATTAGTTGTTTACTTGACACTAGAATAATTTGATTAATAAATATTACATATATCCATCAGCTGCTTATTTACTCATTAGTTTGGCTGGTTGGTTCAGTTTCAACACTGCATTAAAGTAAATTCTATGGACTCTCCTTCCAACATTTCATGAGGAGAGTAAATTTTTTAGTACCACATTTTCTTCTCTTTTAAATGAACCTTGGGACTTTCAGGCATTGTCAAAATGAAAGTGATAGTTATTATCTATTGTTCAAGACATTATGTATTTTTATTTTATTTTATTTTTTTAAAGATTTCATTTATTTATTTGACAGAGAGAGACACAGCGAAAGAGGGAACACAAGCAAGGGGAGTGGGAGAGGGAAAAGCAGGCCTCCTGCAGAGCAGGGAGCCCGATGAGGGGCTCCATCCCAGGACCCTGGGATCATGACCCGAGCCGAAAGCAGACACTGAATGACTGAGCCGCCCAGGAGCCCCAAGACATTATGTATTTTAATGAATATTAAATGCAATGCTAATAATATCAGCCAAGAAAAAAATTGGAGACTCAAGTCAAACCCAAACCAGGCACTTATTTAAACAACTACTCACTTAAATACTTTTTCTGATTGTAAAAAATGGTGACTCGTAGCATAGGCAAAAAACATATATAGATGGGAGTGAATTCCAACATGGTAAAATGGGAGATTCGAGATAAAATGGAAGATAAAGAGAACAGGCAGTTGAGACTCAGTTTCTTCCTGAATCAGATCTTATTCTAGAATTTGAATAAAGAAGGAATTTATATAATAAATGAGAAAATAAACAGATTAGTTACAAACATGGTGATATTTTGGCTTCATTTTGTAAACAATTCATGTGATAACACTGTTGGATAATTATATCATTTTATACTTACAGATTATGTCTCTTAAAGAGTAAGTATGCATCTGAAATAGTGGCTATAATTTTAACTGAAAAATTTTACATTTAATTAATTTTGTAACATGTTTTGAAGAGTTTTATTTCAATTGTGATTTGGTATTTTTGATTATATCCTCTTTCCCACCTTTTTCTCTTTCTGTTCTAGTTGTGCTGTGTTTATTTAACAGTATTACTGGGATGTCTGTGCATTTGTTTATTCATCATTCAATAAATATTTGTTGAGAACTTGCTATGTGCCAGGCACTGTTCTAAAACTTGGGCATATGGATGTGAAAAAAGGGGATATATTTCTTACTGTTGTGTAGTTTGTATTCTAGTGAAAGAGACAGAGCATATATAAATAAACAAGCAAATATAAAAAATGCCAAGTAATAAGTGTTATAAAGAAAACAAAGGAAGGGGATAGAAAGTGATGACATGTGCTTTTTTAAGAGAGGGGGTAGGGGGTCTCTTAAACAAAATCCTAGAAGGAGCTGAGGGACTGAGCCAAGTAACTATCTAAGGAAAAAGTGTAAATGAAGAATTGGAGGTAAGACCAGGATAAAATGCTCTCTATAGCTATGAGGAACACAGCACTGAAATTCTAAGTCACTAATTCAATTCTAAGATAAATCACGTTTTTTTCAAAAGCATGTTTGTTAGCTTTTTACATGATTGAAACACTGCGGTCCTGCAAGCTAGAAATGTATTTTTCATTGAAAAACGTTCTTTATTCATCATTTAGGCAATTTCAGGTTGACTTTCTAAAATGAACTAAGATTTAATTTTATCATGATTATATTAACTATGCTAAACTTTGCAGCTCATTTAGATTTATGAAGAGAAAACCACATAATGAATTTTGATATGATTTTAGCTAAATTTGGAAGTCAATTTCTCAAGAAATGAAGAAGTGTGTTATATTCCTTAACAGGGATCACTAAAAGTCAGTCTGGTTTCTCCAAGAACCAGTGATGCCAAACTAGCTCCCATTTCCTTTTTTTTTTTTAATTTTTATTTATTTGAGAGAGAGAGAATGAGAGAGAGCACGAGAGGGAAGAGGGTCAGAGGGAGAAGCAGACTCCCCGCTGAGCAGGGAGCCCGAAGCGGGACTCGATCCCGGGACTCCAGGATCGTGACCTGAGCTGAAGGCAGTCGCTTAACCAACTGAGCCACCCAGGCGCCCGTCCCGTTTCCTTTTTTTGACAGAATTGCTAGGCTGGTAGATCAAAGGAAGGGTAGCTATAAAGCTTATCTGGATTTTATTAAAGTAATTGGAAGTTTCTTGAAACTTGTGAAGAGATACGGGCTTGGTGTTAGTACAGCTATGTTTCTTGGTAACTGATAAGGAAGGTATATTTCAGTTTGCTACTTAACAGATAAATGCTGGCTTGGAGAAAGTTTCTGGTAATGTGACTTGGGGAATCTATCCTTGCCCTGTACATTTCAAAAATTTTGCTAGTGACTTGATTGAATTAGGTTCCAAGTCAAACTCAGTATGCTAGAATGATGTGGCAGAGCAACAGATGAGGGTTAGCAGGAATAAACATTAAAGTTTTATTCATGGGCACCTCCCCCCCAAAAAAGAGAAATCAGTGGCAACAAGGATAAAATACAGGAGACAAGCCTTAGGAGAAGTATGTGTGGAAACTAAGATTTTCATTTAATGTGGGTAAACAATTTAATATGGTTGCCAAAATTGCCACCTTGGGCTGTGTCATTTGAAAGAATCGTGTCTGAGACAAGGGTGATTCATTCTTTGCTCTACTTTTCATTAGCCAGACCATATGCCATTTTCAGTTTTAGGCACCAGACTATATTTAGGAATACAATAGAAGAGAGACCAGGGTAGTGAAAACTTGAAAGGATGTCATATGAAGAAATAAGAGAATGATTTGCCTCTTAAAGAGAAGATGTGACATATAAAGAGAAGATGGAAAAGGACAAATAAGTGGAAATCAGATGGAATCAGATTTCAGCTTACGATGGCTCTAACCTAAGGATAAACTTGTCCAAAGTGCAACTGTTAGTTTCCTTGGACTGCCATAACAAAGTACCACAAAGCAGGTGGCTTGAACAATGGAACTTCATTGTCTCACAGTTTGGGAGGCTAGAAGTCTGAGATCAAGCAGTTGACATGATTGGTTTCTGAGGGCTATATGGGAGACTCTGTCCCATGTCTCTCTCCTAACCTCCAGTGGTTTTCTGGCAATTTTTGTCATTCTTTGTCTTGGAGATGAAACTTCTCCATCTCTGTCTCATGTTCACATGGTGTTCTTCCTGTGTGTGTTTCTGTCTTCATATTTCCCCCTTTTTTATAAGGACACCATTCATATTGGATTAGGGGACCACCCTACATCAGTCTGACCTCATCTTAACTAATTACATCTGCAGTGACCCCATTTCTAAATAAGGTCATATTCTTGGGTACTAGGTTAGAACTTCAATATATGAGATTTTAGGGAATTCAATTCAACCCATCAGAGTACTAATGGCTGAATATCCTCTTTGAAATAAAGGCATGAGATTTTGTCTCAGAGATATTTTCTTTTTCTTTTAAACACCAGCATCAAAGAGATAACACAGGCTGCTTGAGAAATTCATAATTTAAAAAAAAATCTATGATTAAGAAGACAAAGCAAATATTTCTTATGGTAAAATCTCTCATATCCAACCTGCACTTAAATCACTTGCTAGGTAAAACTAAATTCTCCATTATCTTGCTCAAATGTTCTAACGATGAATAGATGTGCTGAATCACCATAGATTACCATAGTTATGGGGCTTGTATAAAATATGGCTGTTCATCTTTGGTCCCTCTAATTAAAACTTTTTTTTCTTGATAAGATTAGGTTTTATTTGCTCTCAAACTTATATATTCCTGACATTTCAATATAATTATATCATTTAACTAAATATTACCTAAACTCATAATAAATATTTAAGTGGGGAAAAAGAAAGTTTTTGTTTTTATGAAAATAAAGTTCACACTTTAGAAATGCACCATGAAGGCAAATTTTATTTAAAAAAATATTGTCAAATTAGATAGAGGGACACAATTCTAAAAGCCTAGAAAAAAATTGCCAAACTGTGAAAGGGTGTACATTCATTGACTTCCAAATGTCTTCTTTCCTCTTGAAAGAAACTGAAGCTGGAAATTTTAGAAGGTGAATTAAGAGTATGATTTATGCAAGAAAGATAATGGGGGATTACAATCAATAGAGACATTCAAAGAAAGGACTTTGGCACTGCATCAAAAGACAGGAGAATAAGTCTACCCTTACACATTTTAAATTAAAATGTTGATAAAACATACTTGATGTTTTTAAAACTGGCATTCAGTTACTAAGGCAGGAGGGGAGAATGGATTTTGGATAAAGAACTAGCAAGTTTGTCATTGTTAGTATTTTCTTTTTGTGAATATTGAGCTTCTCAGCTTCAGTAGTTAGAAGCAAGAAGCACTGAATCATGAAGCATAAACTATGTATACAGCATTCCTATCTTGCTCTCCTAAAAGAAAATGGCATAACTCTAGCAAACTGTCTTTTGGTGCTTGCTTTTTGGAATGACGGACATGGAATCTGAGTCTTAATTGCCTTTAGCTTTTATGACTGCTTTTTACTGCCTCAACTTTGGACAAAATACATTTCAGTGTACAATTACACTCCCTTTTGAAAGAAACGAAGTCCAGCTGAAACTCCTCAGTAACTGAGCTGGGATCTTGGTGTTCATTTTGGATGAGGCAGCATACACCTTCATTAGGTCAGCTCACCCTGAACATTTCTGGGTTAGGATATCACCCTTAAAAATTACACAATGAGTTGGAATCAAACTGTCCTGCTTGCTTTTATAAAACTGAAAAAGAGCAATAAGAGTAATCACTACTTAGAATCCTATTTAACAAATGCTTTCCATTTATCTAATTTATAAGGAGAATTTAGGCTATTTGTCTAGTGAAAACCATTTGATATCAGGATTTGTTACAACCATTCAATCAAGTGCTCCTAATACAATGAACGAGATGAAAAACTGATGATGCTAACACTTATGTGGTGCCTACTACTTCCAGAAACTGTTACAGTACTTTATTAACCCTCTTAATCTTCCTTACCACTCAAAGAGGTGTGTACCATTATTCCTATTTTTGCAGATGATGGAACTGAGGCACAAAGAGATTAAAATAACTTGTCCTAGATTATACCTCTAGCAAGTAATGGAACTGGGATTATTATCATCAAAATTTCATGAATTATATTTCATGATATATGGAGCTAGAAAAAGTCTCACAATACAGTTTGGTTAGAAATGATTACCACTTTATTAAGAAATTGTATAAATCAATATCACTGATTAGTTCCTTTTTGAACTCACTAAGCATCATTCACTATGGATAAGGAAGCATGTGAATATGCTTTAATTTCTATTGAATATTTCAGTAGTGATTAACAGATGGAGGAGAGAATCACAAATGGTCTGGGGGTCTTTTCAAGATAAAATTTTTGCTGCTACCCCTTCACACTCATTCCGTATGCTTCTTTCCCCACATGTAGTTTTTATTAGAGAAGTGAATCAGATGCAAATGATAGTAATGTATTTCAGCTGAGGAAGGTTGAAAGCCACTGAAATTTATTCTTCTATGTTATCTTTCTAAATACTCTTGATGATTATCTCTCTACATATTGCCTAATGGCAGTATATTTAGAACATTGTTTGGGAAGTTGCATTTCTTTTAATCCATATGTATACAATGAACTCTTGTAGAAGCTGTCAACGAAGATCTTATAAAACCTTAGATTCATGAATACTGCAGTTCTGATTATTTATGTAACAACCACCCCACAAATAGTGATTTAAAACAATTTATTACTGTTTCCCGTGATTCTGTGGTTGACTGGTCTCAAATGTTAGCTTTTTCACTTAGACTTTAGTGTGGTTGCATGCAGATAGCAGCTGGGACCTGAGTCATCTCAAATCTTCACTGGGTGCGACTGTTCGAAATGGCTTTTTTCTTGTGCATATCCAGTGCTTTTGAACTCATTGGTTTCTCTCTTTCCACACTGTGTCTCATCTTCCAGGCTCTCCACATGGCTTGGGCTTTTTTTGTTACATGATAGTACAAGGTGCTCACATTTCCAACATGGTGACTGACCTTTAAGATACACAAAGTGGACTTTTCTAGGCCAATTCAAGACTATGCTGAAACTGGTATAGTATCACTTCTACTGTATTCTATTGGTTAAAGTAGTTTTGGGCCTGATCAGATTTAAGGGGCGGAGAAATAGATTCCATATGTTAATGGAAGAATACCAAGGCCATATTTCACAAGAGCATGTGGAATGGGGGCTATTGTTACAGCCATCTTTAGGAAATATAATCTGCCTCAAGAACTATGGTACCCAATCAGACTTGCTTTGTATGTGATGCCAGGGAGAGAATAATATAAATATGTTGAGATGTGCCTGCTAAACAGCTGCTTAGACTTGAACTTATCAGCCAAGTGACTTGCTTACATTCAAAGTCATAGATCTTGGAAGTCTAACAAGAGTGATAAAAAGTTCCTGATTTCACTTCTAGTCAATCCTTCCTGCTCAGAGAAGTCTGGGCAAAGGACCTGGAATGGATATCTTTGGGAGTCTACCAAAAATGGACCAGTCTCTAATTGGTCTGCTTCCCTTATTGTCTAATCCTTCCCTCTTAGAGGAAGCTCAAAACAGGAACCTGGGATGGGTGTCTAGTAGAGATTCAGTGTCTAGGCATGGAATCCAAATCAAGCTTATAGCACCCTAGTCAACCAAATTAAAGGGACAAATGGATAGAAACATAAGAAACCATGCAGGACAATAAATACTAAAATTCGAGTGTAAGAAGGAAAGCCTAAAAAATTCTGAGTTGAAGGATTACTATTACCAATAATCTTATACTAAATTTCAGAATGGTACAGTAGGCCTTATTCTGCTTAAGATCACAATTGTTTCTTCCTCAATTTCTTTCATGAGTATTTTATAGTTTTCTGAGTACAGATTCTTTGCCTCTTTGGTTAGATTTATTCCTAGGTATCTTATGGTTTTGGGTGCAATTGTAAATGGGATCGACCATGAGAGACTGTGGACTCTGAGAAACAAACTGAGGGTTCTAGATGGGAGAGGGGTGGGGGGATGGGTATTAACGAGGGCACGTACTGCATGGAGCACTGGGTGTTATATGCAAACAATGAATCATGGAACACTACATCAAAAACTAATGACGTAATGTGTGGCGATTAACATAACATAATAAAAAAAAAAAAGAAGAAAAGATCACAATTGTTTCAAGATGTTTAGGGTTGGGATAGAAGGTTGGTGATCTGTAGTCCCAGCCAGGAGGAGAGGCCAGATAGGATACCAAGGAGGAATTGATCTCTTTCAAATATTGATTTTTCTACCCTGCAACTTCTAAAGCTATGGATGACTGATTTGTTAGAGGTCAGAAAAAGACTCAAAACAACTACCAATAATTTTAAGTGACTAAAATATAGTTATTCATAGAATGTTTTTATAGATGGTACTGTATAATTTTGATAAGCTAAACAGTAGGATGTAAAAGTATAAATCCATCTATTGTTTATACATTCTTTAGTTTCTAGTATCTGAATTTTCTAAGAACTAAGTTTTACATGTGAAGATAATGTGAACAATGTATACATTTGTGAATATCCTCGATTGCATTATTTCTACTACTATAACAGCACCAATCTGCATTACCTAAAAAATTGAACTTAACTATAGTTGATTTAGTTCTGATGATTTTATCATCTTGATAAATGATGAAATCAGATCATTGTGTAGTCTAGCTTATTTTTATACAATTGTTTGTGATATGAATCAGAAGAAATACAAGGGCAATTTAGTTTTTGAGTTTAAACCCAAGCCAAAGTTTCAAATTCCTACAGAGGAAGTGCTTTTTGAGCTTGCCTGAATAGGACTGGAATTGTTCTAGCCAAAGAGAAGTGTTGAATAATGATGAGCTTTTCTTAAACTCAGCTAATCTATTTTTAGGGAAAACATAGTGAATAAGAATCAGATCAGGTCTTCTGAAAAAAAAATGGCAATAGCAGTAAGTGGCTATTAAAAAGACTTTTAAAGAATAGCAGTTGCATTTGGCTAGAACTTTTTTCCCAGTCATGTGAATCATTAGCTAATATTCCATTTACTTAATTATTAAATTGTGATTAAAGCTCTGGTTTCAAAACCTAAAGACAAAAATTCAAATTCAATCTTTTCCCTACAAAACTTTTTATGTAAGAAACAGCACAAAGTAATTAAAGATAAAATGATTCACAAAATAATTACAGCATCTTTCTTACCTTGGAGAAAAACAATGAAAGAAGTGATTTGGGTATTGAGGCTATTAAGAGTGTACATGCCAGAGAAATAAACCCAAACATAGGTAACTCAATTATAAAAAATGACCCTTAAAAATGAAGAGAATATATATGTATATATATGTTATACAGTAGAATTATATATACCATATATAATAGAATTAATATACTTTAACATAATTTGTGTTTTTAAAATAATATGTGGACTTTATTGTGACCGAAAAAATATTTGAAAGCATTACATTGATGTTGCTTTTTATTTATAATCTTTTTATTAATGAATATATAACCATATATGAGCACCCTTACTATATTTCATTTTGTGTTTTTTTAATAGACTTCATTTTTTTTTTAAAGATTTTATTTATTTATTTGTCAGAGAGAGAGAGAGAGCATGCACAAGCAGGGGGAGTGGAAGGCAGAGGGAGAAACAGGCTCCCTGCTGAGGAAGGAGCCCGACGCAGGACTTGATACCAGGACCCTGGGATCATGAGCTGGGTCGAAGGCAGGCGCTTAACTGACTGAGCCACCCAGGCATCCCGATAGACTTTATTTTTTAAGGCAGTTTTATATTTTGTGGTTTTTACATAAAATTTCTCTATTTTACAAAATTTTAACTAAAAAGGCTACATTTAGGTCACCAGAGTTCTTAAAAGTTTCTCAAGTTTTAAAACTTTTTGTTTTATCTTCTTTACTTAGAATTTACATCCTGTCTATTTCAGAAAAGATTTGAAGTGGTTTATGGGATTAGGCATAATGCAAAATAAGGCAATTAGGGATAGAAGGAAGAGATATCATCCAAATATAGCAGAGGGAATGAGGTGAACAGACACCCAGGGTGAGGTGATTGGTAGAACTGGGGCACTGATTTTGGCTCTAACTTTCCTGTCAGCCAAGACAAAGAGGAAAAGATCATGTAGCATAGAATTTTAATTTCTGACTAGAGAAAGAATTTAGATATTAAGATTTCTTTTAATCGAGCCTGAACTTTGGTTGTATTTTAATAACTTATTTAAGAGACATTGAAAAGGTACAGAACAGGATTTTTGCTTCATTTAAGACAAACACATGCATCCCGTTCAAATCTGATCATAGAATACCGTACGTCCATTTAGTGCTTTCTTAAGTTGTTTTATTTGAAAAGTAATACATGTATATGGAAATAAAATTTTAAACTTTCCAAAATGGCATACAGTTAAAAGTTGAAGTACTGGGACACCAAGTACTGGGACACCTGGGTGGCTCAGTCAATTAAGCATCTGCCTTTGACTCAAGTCATGATCCCAGGTCCTGGAATCGAGTTCAGCACTGAGCCTTCGCTCAGCAGGGAGTCTGCTTCTCCCTCTGCCTGTGTTCTCTTTCTCTCTGACAAATAAATGAAATCTTTAAAAAAAAATTGAAATACCTTTTTTTATGATTTATTTATTTTAGAGAGAGAGAGAAAGAGAGGGGTGGGGGAGGGGCAGAGGAAGAGGGAGAAACTTAGGCAGATCCTGGGGGCTTGATCTCACAACCCCCAAGATCACGACCTGGAACCAAGAGGCCAGTGCTTAACTGACTGTGCCACTCAAGTACCTCAAAGTTGAAGTATCTTTAGTATCTTTACTTTCTCTGGCCTCCTGGCCCTTCCTCAGAAGTAGCAACTATTGACAATCCTATTTGAAGTTCTTGCAGTGGTTGTCTTTGCAACTCTAAATGATATGGGTATGCTTTATTTCTTGATCAAATTGAGTATATAGAAGGTATTGATAGACTTTCTACTACTGATAAGGAACAAAGTTCATTATCTTTGCCAACATTTTCTCCTCACTCTTTCTCACATTTTTATTAGTCATATTATTATATTTTAATTCTCTTACTGAATAAATTTAACAGTTTAAATTTTACTTAAATTTTTATTTCCTAATCCATGGATTTGAGACAGTATCTCTTGAGTTCTCTGGAGCAGGAGGAGGAAATCAGTGCTCTTAGACGTCTCTTTTCTCTCTCTTTTCCCCCCAATTTTGCCAGCTCTACCCTACTTTTCCATAATCAGTGTTTAAATTATACAAGTTGCCAGCACTGCTGGGGAAGACCTGGGGACAGAGCAGGGCTGAGCGGCCATGGCCAAACACTTTAAAGAAAGAAGTAGATGTCCTGTGTGCCTGACTCACCTGGAGACGCCCCTGTACCTGCAATGTGGCTTCCTCTGCTGCCTCCGCTGCATCGATTCACTGCAGAAGGAGCCCTGAGGGGAGGGTTTCTTGTGCCCCTCCTGCTCCGTGGTCTCTCAGAAGAAGGACCTCAGGCTCGGTACCCATCTTGGGAGGCTGGTTTTGAGGATCAAGGAGTTGGAGGCCCAGCTGACAGCCGTTCTGCAGATGAACCCGAAGATGCGCAAGTTCCAAGTGGAGGTGCCCCTGATATTGACACTGCTAACCACGACCTCATCATTTCTGAGGACCTGAGGAGTGTCGGCTGTGGGTATTCCAAACAGAACCGGAGAGCCCGAGCCGAGAGATTCAACTATGCCCTGTGTGTCCTGGGCTTCTCTCGGTTCCCCTTTGGCCGCCGCTACTGGGAGGTGGATGTGGGGACGAGCAAGGAATGGGATGTGGGTGTTTGCAGAGACTCTGCTAATCGACAAGGGCCAATTCTACTGTCCGCAGAACTTGGCTTCTGGACGGTGGGCTTGAGAAAAGGAGATCTCTTCCAAGCCAGCACCATGCCTGTGACTGTTCTCTCGGTGAGCCCCCGGTTACACCTACTAGGGATTTTCCTGGACATGAATTTTGGCATTGTTTCCTTTTATCACATTAGCAATGGATCACATATTTTCACCTTCACTGAAATTCCTGCTGTGGAGACACTGCGTCCATTTTTTGCTCTTTCAGATCCCATCACGGATGGTCAAGTCTTCCTGAGAATCTGTTCTGTGATGAATCCAGCTCCAGTGGGATCTGATACAGAACAAAGTTTCTAGAGAATCCCTGTGTGCTCAGAGCCGCAGCTGGGACCTTTCCTGCTTGTTACGTGGATGGCACAGCGGGCAGCAGAAAAACACAGAACAGTTGGTGAACATGAACACTAATTACATAAGGGAGAAGTGCCTTTCAAACAAAGTATCACCACAGTCATTCTCTTTGGGACTTTCATATTTCTGTTCCAGTGAACGGGTTCTGGATTTTCAGATCAATTTCCAAATGTATTTATTTTCTGCAGTATTAACATAGTGTGTGATGGAGATTATAAACTAAATAAAAATGTGGATGTGACCTAACAGAAAAATAAATAAATAAATTATACAAGTTGAAAACTGACAGCTGGAGGGCCGAATCTAAGCATTCAGAAGTATTAGCTTTGACCCCTGGTGACTGTTTATTTTTAAAGGAAATCAAACCAATAGCTAATATGTGAAAATAGAAATATTTCATATATTCTCCTTTGTTTTTCTTTTTGAGAAAAATGGAAGAACTGCTAGTATTGGGCCCACATTCTGTATGGTTATAATTGATTGAAGCAGAGGAATAACTTCTCCCTTTCAGTGAGGCTTATGCTCATTTCTTCCCAGTCACTTTGATACATTTACATTTACTTGCCCCCACCCCGTCCCCGTAAGCATCTGAGTTTGTGTGTGCTCCTTAGTCTGTAGTATTTAGTTTTATTCTATTGTTATCATTAAGTGATCCATGCTTTGTTTATGGAATGATTCTGTTCTATGTTCTGAGATCTTTCCTTATCTTTTTCTTCTTCTAGATTTTTATTTGTTTTTTTTGAAAAAAAAATTATTTCACCAGTTTATTTTAGCCGTGAACACTGTTATTTTCTGAGTTCAGTTTATCATTGCAGATTATTCTTATTTGCTGGATATAGTAGAAATAATCAAAATCCCTCTGATTAGAGAGTTCTTGCATCTGTTTTTAAATTTTCCTCTAATTCCCTGAATTATCTGTTTCCTCTAAAGTCAGTTGTTCTCATTCATTTTCATCCATTTTTCTTGTACTCATTGGTTATTTTTGGTTGTTCTTTCATACTCGTGAATGTAGAACTATCACTAGATTGACATCACTAGTTTTTTTCTTCTTCTTGTCAGCTTCTCCTTCGACTTCTTCCTTGGCCCCTTCCTCCTCTGTAGCTTCATAGGTACGTGGTGTGCTGTGGGGCTCTGTTCTCCCCTTGCCATCTGCACACATTCCTCAGGTGATCTCATGCAATCTGATGGCTTTATTTTATTTTTTTTTAAGATTTTATTTATTCATTTGAGACACAGAGATACAGAAAGAGAGAGAGCATGAGCAGGGGGAGAGGCAGAGAGAGAGGGAGAAGCAGACTCCCCGCTGAGCCAGGTGCCCAACGTGGGGCTCGATCCCAGGGCCCTGGGATCACGATGTGAGCTGAAGGCAGATGCTTAACTATTTGAGCCACCCAGGCACCCCGATATCTGATAGCTTTAAATAAAAAGTATGGCAATGTCACTTTGGTGCTTAAATCTTCCCATAGTTTCACATTACAGTTAGAATAAACCTAACTCTTCTCTGACATAATGAGCCCTCCATTATCTGGCTTTTGCTTCCACTTTGACCTCACTTCTACTTCTTTTCCCCTTACCCAGTATATTGCAGGCACAGTAGCCTTCTTCCTGTTACTCAAGCATACCATCTGATTCCTAATGTAGGGCTTTATAATTATCTGCTACCTCTGTATAGAGTGTGATCCTTTTGTTCGCCTAGTGGTTATTCAGGTCTCAAATTTGGTGTCAAAACTTTTGGTTTTGGTGCCTCTCTTTTTAGAGAGGTTATTTCTAAATACCTCACCCAAGATGCCTTCCAAGTCCCTTGCACTCAAGATGTTAATTCTCTATGTGGCAGTTATGGTGATTCTGATATTTTCCCTGTTCATTTATAAATGTATTTATAACTTCCACACCTGAATAAAAGCTCTGTGAGAGCAGATACCTGGTACAAATGCACAATCCTTAGAAGAGGTTTTGAATTTATGCTGGGTATTCCACAAATAAATAATTCTACCTCTAGTTTTCAATACATTTGTATATTTCTTCTTTTTTTGTGCATTGTTATTATAATAAAGTTTGGGGCAATAGGAAGAGAAAGAAATCTGTTTGCTCAGGATGCCATCCTGACCCAGAGGAGCCATTAAGGGATATTTGAAATTTTTTTAGAAAGTGACTAAAGAAATAGAGACTTTAGAAAAAAAATTCTTCTTTCAAAGATTGTTTTTCATCATCACATAATATTTTTCTGCAAATCATGAGATTGCTTTTTGGTTCCTTAGTACTATAGAAAATAAATGACAGTATAGGTAACTTTTTTTTTATTAACATATATTGCATTATTTGTTTCAGTGGTACAGATCTGGGATTCAACAGTCTTACACAATTCACAGCACTCACCATAGCACATACCCTCCCCAGTGTCCATCACCCAGCCACCCCATCCCTCCCACCCCCCTCCACTCCAGCAACCCTCAGTTTGTTTCCTGAGATTAAGAGTCTCTTATGGTTTGACTTCCTCTCTGGTTTCATCTTGTTTCATTTTTCCCTCCCTTCCCCAGTATAGGTAACTTTTAGGGTTAAGTCTACAGTGCAATTTTTCTTTCATTGGCAAAAGTTCAGGAAAGATAACTTTGAAGTGATATGTAAAAATGTTTATTTTTCTGGATAATAAGGGGAAATTTTTACTCTCAGATTCTCCAAAGTGGTTTTATGAAAGTTATCTTTGGTAATTAAATCTAATTTAATTTTCTCAGATTTCTCTTCAGTAAAGTATGAAAATCAACAAGGAAACAATTTTTTCCCAAACTTCCCAGTGGGATTTTGAATTCCTCCAATTTGCATGGTATTTGACGTTTTTCCTTGAACTCATTTTGAAAGCTCTTATACTTTAAGAGTTTCATTAAATCAAGTGAAGAGAATTTTTTTTAACATTAATCTGCTGTATACATAACTGACGTTGATGATGAACACTTGAAATACATTATATTGAGCAATGATGCTGGCAGTTATTCTTTAAAGTTGTAGGCTCAGTAAGTGTATCTATTTAGTTTCTTCTTGGTGTTTCAAATACTGGGCAAATTCTCTTTCAATTCTTCAATTCAATGAAGGGAATTTTCCTTTAACAACTATGGAAATTCAGTATAAAAATAGAGTTGAATTTTATTGTTGGCATTAAAATCTTTATTAAAAAAGACAAAGGACTTATGTTGGTTTTCAGATAATTAACTGAAAGCAAGGTTGGTATCTTCTTGTAGATTTCCGAGAAGGGTTTTGAAAGTCAGTAATTTTTGTGAGGTGTAATCTAAGAAGTAATTTTAAATTTGATTGTTTTTGTATAGATATAATTTATTCATTTGTCCAAAATTTTGGTTTTGCAGGTAACAGGGCTGGATTTTCATAGTAAGCAATTTATTCTATACTGTTCTTCCCCACCATTGAGTTCATTTTCTTCAGTTTTGACCCATTTTTCTTTCTTTTCTGAAAAAAGATTTTATTTACTTGAGAGAGAGAGAGAGAGAGCACAAGCGGGGGTGAGGCACAGAGGGAGAAGCAGACTCCCTGCTGAGCTGAGCAGGGAGCCTGATGCTGTGAAGCTCCATCCCAGGACCCTGAGATCATGACCTGAGCTGAAGGCAGAGGTTTAACCGATGGAACCACCCAAGCATGCCAGTTTTGGCCCATTTTCCAAAGAACTTAGTTTAATAATCTCCAAGGCTTGAGAAAATGATGTTTCTTCCATATATATACATTATATATATATATAATAACATATACTATATTATATATATTATATACACTGTCTCTTGTAACTTGTTTCTTTTGCATACTTTCCCTTTTTTATATATTGTATACACTTATTTTTTATTTTAATTTTTTTGGTCTCTATTTCTGTTCCCATTGATGTTTTGCCTTCTGATAGATGTCATAGGCAAGAGGTTAGTTCTTTTATTTTTAGTACCCTTTTACTTAAATAGGAAAGTACTGGCATTCCATCAGAGAGGAAACAGGGAAGTCATCTCCTGAAGAAAGAAAACAATAATTTCATTCTATGGTAATCCTTTTTCTATATTAAATTTCTCCCAGAATCCAGCAAACTTGTTTTACTTTATCTTTTTACTTTGTAAAAAATTTTATTATGTTAATCACCATACATTACATCATTAGTTTTTGATGTAGTGTTCCATGATTCATTGTTTGCATATAACACCCAGTGCTCCATTCAGTATGTGCCCTCTTTAATACCCATCACCAGGCTACCCCATCCCCCCACCCCCTTCCCCTGTAGAACTCTCAGTTTATTTCTCAGAGTCCATAGTCTCTCATGGTTCGTCTCCCCCTCCGATTCCCCCCCCTTCATTTTTCCCTTCCATCTTCTTCTTCTTCTTCTTCTTCTTCTTCTTCTTCTTCTTCTTCTTCTTCTTCTTCTGCTTCTTCTTCTGCTTCTGCTTCTGCTTCTTTCTTCTTCTTCTTTTTTTTTTAACATATAATACATATATTGTATTGCATTGGGGAGGGTATGTCCTATGGTGAGTGCTGTGAATTGTGTAAGACTGTTGAATCACAGACCTGTACCTCTGAAATTTGTTTTATTTTAAAACGTATTGGTTGCCTATTCCTTAAATTATGTATTGGCCTCAAGACTTTTGCTTTTGAGTCCTTTATTGCCCTCTATGTGTGGCAGGTGAACAGATGTGGTATTCCAGAGTAGAAGCTTTAAGAGATGGCACAAGTGGGGCATCTGGGTGGCTCAGTTGGTTAAGTCTCTGCCTTTGGCTCAGGTCATGATCCCAGGGTCTTGGGATGGAGTCCCAAATTGGGCTCCTTGCTCAGTGGGGGGTCCTGCTTCTCCCTCTGCCTGCCACTCCCCCTGCTTGTGCTCTCTCTCTGACAAATAAATAAATAAAATATTTTTTAAAAAAGAGAGAGACGGCACAAATTTTTGGCAAATTCTTGTGTTCTCATTCTCTGTAGTGAAAGTGGCATATCTAGAAGATGGTATAAGAATGAGACCTATTTAGCAGAGCCACAGCTAAATACAACTTATGTGTAATGTGGGTGAAAAAGAGATATTGTTGTAAACCACTGAGATTTGGGGCTTTTGTCTGCTAGACAAAAAAGCTAATACATCACTCATATTTAGACGTCAACCTTTGAGAATATTTGGACAAGGAGGATACACTCAGAACTCTAAATCATATATTATTGATGACAGATGCCCAGTTATTGCACAAGTTTCTTAACGGGTGCCTTTGAATATCTGAGTTAGAAGGAAAAAGCCTTAAAGGGATCCCCCTCAAAATAATTCATTACATTGTGTCTTTCTGATGTAACTGTAAATAATTTTCATTGCATACAGAGATTTTATATTCTTCATTGTAAGGGATAATTATGAATTTTACTTTCTTGATTAGGCAAGTTCTTCCAATTTTACTTTTTAAATTTATTTTAAATAAAAATTTGTTTTATTGAGGCCATTTTCACTTTTTGATTTTCTAGTCTGGAACTAAAACTAACCCACAATATATTAAATTTTGACCCCAGTTTATGAAAGAGTGAAAATTCATAGCAAAATTAGAAGGTCAAAGTAATATCAAGGTAAAATTTCCCCATGTTTTCTAAAAAGATAATTTTGTCTGTGTTTACAGATATTTACAATCTCAGGGTTGTATAAATCTTTTTACTGTAAGAGAAAAACAATATTTATGTTTCTGTAAGACAACATTTTTAATAATTTTCTTCTAATTTTTATGATTTAGTTTTAATCTATAACAATAACAGTTTCAGAATTGTTCTATTTCTCCTCTTTTGTTTATCTAACTATTAGTCCCTTGACCTTAGCTGACATATTTGTGTCCCAGGTTTAATCTGTAGATAAAATATATTTTGTTTTCTCTTTTAAAATATATATTACCATAAAGTTATAGATAAGGGGCATTTATGATATAGCAAGGAATTTGATATTTGGGTTTTAATAGAAATGAGAAAGAAATTTAAACTAATAGCAGTTCTTTTTTTGCCAATAGCTTACCAGAAAACATGACAAATGTATAGCAAACTTAAAAAAAAAGTTACAGTGAGCTTTTGTACATTTACCACCAAAATTCTTATATTAATACTTTATCATGTATCAATCTATCATCTATCTATCTATCTATCTATCTATCTATCTATCTATCTATCATTGTAAATATCCACCAGTCCATCTCCATTTGTTGGGTACATTTTAAAGTAAATTGCAGGCATCGGTACACTTCTTCCTAAATAATTCATGCATATCATGAAAGAGTTCATTATTCCTTTATAGTCATTCTTTTGATGAAAAGTTACATAAAATATAATGCACAAGTCTTAATTGCACATCAGAAAAGTTGTAACAAATGTATATAGCTGTGTAATCCAAAACTAACAAAATGTAGTCTATTTCCTTTGCCTCAGAAAGTTCCCGCATGTCCTTTCCAAATGAATCTCCACCTCACTGCCTAGAGAGTTAACAGATGCTCTGGTTTTTGTTTTTGTTTTCCCCATAGAATAATGTTTTGCCTGTTCTAGAATGTGTTACAAGTGAAATCATACAGTGTATACTTTGTGTAATGCTTCCTTCACGCAGCATTATGTTTTGAGACTCACTCATGGGAGATTGCTTCCTTGTACCATTGATTAGTATTCCATTGTATGAATATATAGGAATTTGTTCATTCTTTCTTATATGGATAAGATGGATATTTGGGCTGTTTCTATTTTTTTATATCATGAATAAAGTTATGAACATTTTTGTATACACTTACTTTTGTAAATACATATATTTTTTTAGCATTTTTATTAGGTAAATACTCGGGACTGAAATTGCTGGTTCATAGGAATATTTTTACTTTTGTTAGAAACTGCCAGACCTTTACCAAAGTGTTTGGATCATTTTACATTCCCACCAACAATGTATTAAAATTCTGGTTACTCCGCATCCTCACTAACATTTGGTGTTATCAGTCTTTTTTAAATTTTATTTTAACCATTTTGGCATGTTGTGTAGAAATATCTTATTGTAGTTTTAATTTGAATTTACCTCATTATTGATGATGAACATCGCTCCATGTGCTTAATGTCCACTTACATATCTTTTGTGAAGTATCTGTTTAAATCAATGCCCATATTTAATTGTTTCTAGAACAAATTTCAGTCCCATTTTATTGCCCGATTTCAAATATATGTTTTATCCCTTAATTTAAAAATAAATTTAGGCTCAGTTTTAAGATTATGAGTCATATCTATGGAACCTCTCATGATTTTGGAGAGCTTCTGAGTTCCACATATAGTTGCCCAAACTATTGCACTCTCCTTTTGACCATGGTAGCAATTTGGATACATATTTTCTACAACTTCACTTTTGGAGACATGTTTTTAGACCTTTGCGAAGCCTTATTTTAATTAGAAAAGATAGAGTTGTGTGTTCCTTAAGAAAAAAACCTCTATGATTGGAAAAATGAGCTACTGCTGTATCTAAAAAAAAGTGTACTTATGCCTATAAGTCTTCTTGTACAACTAATTTTTCTCATATCAGTGTGTGTTGATGACCTCAAGTTTTTCTGATAGAATGCCTGTGGAAGACTTCTATAGTTATTAGACATGTTCTATTCTTTATTTTATTATTTTTTTAAGATTTTATTTATTTATTTGACAGAGAGAGACAGAGCGAGAGAAGGCACACAAGCAGGGGGAGTGGGAGAGGGAGAAGCCGGCTTCCCGCGGAGCAGGGAGCCCAATGTGGGCCTCGATACCAGGACCCTGGGATTATGACCTGAGCCGAAGGCAGATGCTTAACAACTGAGCCACCCAGGCGCCCCTAGACATGTTCTATTCTTTAAAGAACTTCTTTGTCCTACTTCAAAATGTAATATGGGCATTTTTTTCTCCTCCTTTTTCTTCCTTTTCTAGTAGTGATGATGGTGATGATGATAATGATGATGACAGAAACTATGAATTATTGCTTGCTTGCTATGTTATACTACATGCTTAAAAATATTTTACTGGATTATATGAGACAAAAATTAATTTGCCCTGATTTTATAAATGAGATGCTTTAGGTATAAAACAAGGGCATCTTGTTATTTATCTGAAATCATGGGGCTGATATGTGATGGATGGAACCCAACACTAGTTTTTCTGCCTCTTATCAACTGTGATATGCTGCTTTGGAGATGACAGACTCATGAACTTAACATGATTTGTTCTGCTATATCACTCTGATGGGTATTAGGAGTGTTTTATAAGAGGTTCTATAGGAGTGTTCTTATTTGGTTTGCTTTTATAGGTGCCAGAATGTTAACTCCATTGTCAATTGCAGTCGACCTGGTCCAGACATGTAGTTGTAATGATATCTAGAAGAATTCTTTAGTTCAAGGATTTATGAATACAGCAAGTAGATTACCTAAGAGTGAGTACACTACACAGTATATGGAACATAGAACAGTATGGAGCACCTACTATGTGCTTGACATTCTGTTAGACAAAGCTGAGTAAATTATGGATTGCCCGGATGAGCTTATAGTCTAATGAGGGTTACTAAGTTGTACACAGAGAATCTTCATTATGTGGTTAAGTACTATGATAGAGGCATGCAATCGACTACATATCCTATACCTATGGTGTTTCAGATAGTATCTTTTAGTATCTGCTTGCTAAGATATTGGCAAAATGTATTAGGATTTCTTTTCTTTTTCTTTCTTTCTTTCTTTCTTTCAGATTTATTTACTTATTTTAGAGAGGGAGGGGGTTGGGCAGAAGGAAAGAGAGATTATCCCAAGCAGACTCCGGGTTGAGCATAGAGCCCGACAGGGAGCTTGGTCCCATGACCCTGAGATGATAACCTGAGCTGAAACCAAGAGTCTGCTGCTCAACTGACTGTGCCACCCAGGTGCCCCTGTGGTTAGGATTTCTGAGGGAAATGTTTACTGATTTTAATTTTGCATTTTATGCTCTTCTCGCCTAACCTCATTTCGTACTATAATTGGCTAATACTAATTTCAGAAACTTCTTTTTAAACACTATGCAAAATTCATAATTTTTAAAATACTGAATCTAAAACATTAAAACTATCTCTTAGTAGAAAGAACACAAAATCCCGATCCAATTTCTCCACAGCCTTTCAGGCCCTATCCTTACTGAGGGCTGGTTGTTCTGTTCGCTCTAAGCTGTTGAGAAATCTATATCCTTTCATGTGCACACACTAAGGCAGAGAAAGATGCCAGGGAGTAAGGGGCATAGAGAATATGAAATACTTGGATTTGTTATTGGATTTCATCAGGATAAATGGCAATGAAACATTCCTTTGTATCTGAAAGTTGGACACTAACAATCTTTATGTTGCCTGTGGTTTATTTAGGGTGCTTGGGAATTTACTATCATAGACTAATTTAAAGGGATAGAAAATGCAAGGATGATGGGGTTGAATGCTTGTTTTTGGCACATTAGGTAGGGTACAGCGTGAAAAGGACAAACTTAGCTCCCAAAATATCTGGCTCAGGAAACAAAAGGAAACACATTATGTAATTATATTGCAGGAATTCCCTTCTGCCTGCAGTTGGTGCACTGAGACTGGTAAAAAGAAATTGCAGAAATTGATGTTTAAGGAATACATTTTGGGCAGACAGCCTCTCTGCTGTTCTGCCCACAACTCCCTTGCAGTGTATTCAATAAACTTCTATCTCCTTTAAGAAAAAAAGAAGTACATTTTGTATCATGTTTTAGCACAGAGGTATGTATGGTGTCTGTGGGTAAACAGAAACAAAAGTTCCCCAAAACAATACTAACCTTTATAATGTTTCATTTGCTGTGATATTTTCTATTCTATTCTGTGCTATGCTATCCTGTGCTGTGCTATCCCATCCCATCTCATCCCATCCCATCCCATTTCATTCTATTCTTCTATTAAAAGAGTCTGTTTATAGTTAACGATGAGTCATTAGACCATTTAGGGGAGAGTTATTGAAAATTTGGAAGAAGGTGTGTTTGAAAGCAAGCATAGGGGGTTTAATGTACTAGATAAGTAGACTGTAGTATTCTCTCTCATTTTCTTTCTAACAAATCCACTCTTGCTCCACTCCCATCTTCCTTCCTTCCTGCCTTTGTACTCCTGTTTATACCATGTAACTATCTACCCCTATCCACATCTGACTGGACTATGGGTAAATACCTGGCTCCAAAGAAATCAATCTGTAGTTTGAGTTGTACCAACTAGATGCCTGGATTGTTCAGATTTTTCCAGGATTCTGATCTCTATCTCTTTAAAATTCATTTTTGGAATCAATTTGAAATTTCTTTTCCTTGCATTCAAATATGACTTGACAGAAGTATAGGTATTTCAGTTATTGCCATTTAAACCTCAGTCCATCCACAGATGGAACATGCTGTCTTGTAGCCTATATTATTACTTGTTGACTAGTCAATGTACTATGGCTGTGCCAATACTCTTTATAACATTGGCCAACAAGTTTTATCCACCATTAAATTTAGTAAATTTTTATTTTTCTAGGTGCTTCATCACCTCTTTAGACAGGCTAATAGATACATATTTTCTCAGACTACTTTTGCTGGCTAAGTAGTCAGTTTCTACTGAATGATTGGCAGGTTATAACTTCTCTTTCTTTAGATTGTCTTGTCTTTTCTTCTTTTATTTCTTTGGTTTATTAGATAGATCGTATATTTTCAAATTAGACACTTTTCCCTTAGGATTGTTAGATGAAGTCTTTGATGTCCTGACATGTCAGGTGATTTAGCCATGGAAAGGGTTTCTAGTCTGCCTCTTTTCTTTTAAGAATGAATTTAAGGCTACTCTATAATCTTAATTTAAGGCTACTCTATAATCTTAAAGAATTTAAGGCTACTCTATAATCTTAAAGAATTTAAGACTACTCTATAATCTTAAAGTTTCTTTGATATTTGGAAAAGTAACTTATTTTGGGAATTGAGTGATATTAAGCACCTCGAGTAACTTTAAAACATTTCAAAAATCATCTATTTTCAACTTAAGTTTAACTTTTCAGTTTCTAAGGCCATAGAACTGTTCCATTTTGGTTTGAAGCCAAATATTTATACACACTGCAAAAGAATCCCATTATGAATCTCTCATTCAATTAGCTGTTTTCAAAGGACAGAGAACAGAAATTTAGTCTCCTTTGTGAGAAGAGCAGATAAGAGTTTTATTTGCTAAGTGGTTTTTGAAAGAGAATTTTGAATAATTTTTGCCAGTGAGTTCTATAGTGACTACATTCTCTGTATTAAAATTCCTGAGCTGCAGTTTCATTTCCCTTCTTATATTAAAATAAACAAGAGTTGAGCAAGTATACTAATTAGTTTGGAAGACATCTTTGTGTACATATTTCCATAGATGTAGTAGAACTAGTGATTTTATTCTAGAGAGAGTTGATACATTTTCATTGAACATTTTGTTTGTGGAATTACATTAATGTACTATTTTTAAAAAATAATATTTATGATCAAAGAATTTTCTCTTTCCCCCAATCCTTCCACTCCATAAAATTAAGAATAGAGTGAGTTTCCAAGTAAATCCCAATTATATTTTCATTCTACTGGTAGGAGAGAATAATACAAGTCTTCATGCTTTATCTTTGAAATATTTTAAAGTCAAAAGAAAAATTTGTTTTCAGGTGATTTAGAATAAGCATTTCCAACTTTTCTTTCTTTCTTTTTTTTTTAAAGATTTATTTATTTATTTTAACAAGAAAGCACACGAGATGGGGGAGGGGCAAATGGAGAGCAAGAGACAGAATCTGAAGCAGACTCCCCACTGAGCCGAAATCAAGAGTATGACATTCAACTGACTGAACCACTCAGGTGCCTCTCAAACTTTTCTGATAAAATATTTCTTAACTCATGAGACAGTGAAATTATAGCTGGGAGAATTCAGGCTATGCATTCTGTGTAATGAGATTATGGGTTGTTTTAAGCTTTTTCCTTTTTAAACTTTCTATATCAACTTCTTTTTTAATAATAAATACATACTAGCTTCATTATAAGAGAAAATATTGAAAAAAACTTCCAGCCTACCATTTTTTTCCTGGAAGGTTGATGATAACTGTTAGAGACAGTTATAGAAACATCATTTGTTCATCTTTGCTCTGTTTAGTTTGACTTTGAATCTGAGAATAGAAGTCTCACATATTATACTCCCCTACATTCCATGCACATAAACATTTCATGAATGGAAAATAAACTGGCTGGTGGAGGACGTTTGATTTTACCTGTATGGGCATATAAAAAAATCTAAGAATACAAATTAAGAATGTAAACCAACCTGTGCCTGTAAATCTTCAAGTACAAATGATGCTCTAGAAAAACGTAGCCTACTTATCTACATTTTTCCCCCTGACAAACTGCTATAGTTCCAGGGTTAGCCATTTCCCAGTTTAACATGCAAAATTAGGAGATATATGTAAAATTTCTCCTGCAAATTCTAATAGCCCTCAATATTACTAAGATGGTACAAGGAATTTTCTTATTAACAGAATTAAGAATCCTAGATTACAAATGGCTATAGGATGGGTTAATATTTTACTCACATTTAACTTCTGCAATTTATACTATAAGATTCTTTAGAGTTCATTTCTATTTTTTCTTATTCTGGTAAGAGAAACTTGGTTTCTTTAGTGACATAACCATTCCTTATTTTGAGAAATCTTAGTAAAACTGCTAAGTGTTCTCCACTTTCCTGGAAAAAGAATGGTCATTCTACCTAATAAGCCAATCAGAATCACTCTCCCAGGAATTTGATCTTAAGTCATAAGATCTCAGAACAGAAAACATTTGAGATGATTTATCATGGAGTACATGGTGAAGGAAGTGTCATTAACTTTTCTTTTTTTTTTTAATTTTTTTATTGTTATGTTAATCACCATACATTATATCATTAGTTCTTGATGTAGTGTTCCATGATTCATTGTTTGTGCATAACACCCAGTGCTCCATGCAGAATGTGCCCTCTTTAATACCCATCACCAGACTAACCCATTCCCCCACCCTCCTCCCCTCTAGAACCCTCAATTTGTTTTTCAGAGTCCATCGTCTCTCATGGTTCATCTCTCCCTCTGACTTAACTCCCCTTCATTCTTCCCCTCCTGCTATCTTCTTCTTTTTCTTTTTTCTTAACATATGTTGCATTATTTCTTTCAGAAGTACAGATCTGTGATTCAACAGTCTTGCACAATTCACAGTGCTCACCATAGCACACACCCTCCCCAATGTCTATCACCCAGCCACCCCATCCCTCCCAATCCCCGCCACTCCAGCAACCCTCAGTCTGTTTCCTGAGATTAAGAATTCCTCATATCAGTGAGGTCATATGATACATGTCTTTCTCTGATTGACCTATTTCACTCAGCATAACACCCTCCAGTTCCATCCATGTCGTTGCAAATGGCAAGATCTCATTCTTTTTGATGGCTGCATAATATTTCATTGTGTATATATACCATATCTTCTTTATCCATTCATTTGTCAATGGACATCTTGGCTCTTTCCACAGATTGGCTATTGTGGACATTGCTGCGATAAACATTGGGGTGAATGTACCCCTTCGGATCCCTACATTTGTATCTTTGTGGTAAATACCCGGTAGTGCAATTGCTGGATCGTAGGGTAGCTCTATTTTCAACTGTTTGAGGAACCTCCATACTGTTTTCCAGAGGGCCTGCACCAGCTTGCATTCCCACCAACAGTGTAGGAGGGTTCCCCTTTCTCCGCATCCCCGCCAACATCTGTCGTTTCCTGACTTGTTAATTTTAGCCATTCTGATTGGTGTGAGGTGGTATCTCATGGAGGTTTTGATTTGGATTTCCCTGATGCCGAGCAATGTTGAACACTTTTTCATGTCTGTTGGCCATGTGGATGTCTTCTTTGGAAAAATGTCTGTTCATGTCTTCTGCCCATTTCTTGATTGGATCATTTGCTCTTTGGGTGTTGAGTTTGATAAGTTCTTTATAGATTTTGGATACTAGCCCTTTATCTGATATGTCATTTGCAAATATTTTCTCCCATTCTGTTGGTCATCTTTTGGTTTTGTGGACTGTTTCATTTGCTGTGCAAAAGCTTTTTATCTTGATGAAATCCCAATAGTTCATTTTTGCCCTGGCTTCCCTTGCCTTTGGCGATCTTTCTAGGAAGAAGTTGCTATGGCTGAGGTCGAAGAGGTTGCTGCCTGTGTTCTCCTTTAGGATTTTGATGGACTCCTGTCTCGCGTTTAGGTCTTTCAACCATTTGGAGTCTATTTTTGTGTGTGGTGTAAGGAAATGGTCCAGTTTCATTCTTCTGCATGTGGCTGTCCAATTTTCCCAATACCATTTGTTGAAGAGACTGTCTTTTTTCCATTGGACATTCTTTCCTGCTTTGTCGAAGATGAGTTGACCAAAGAGTTGAGGGTTCATTTCTGGGCTCTCGATTCTGTTCCATTGATCTATGTGTCTGTTTTTGTGCCAGTACCATACTGTCTTGGTGATGACAGCTTTGTAATAGAGCTGGAAGTCCAGAATTGTGATGCCACCAGCTTTGCTTTTCTTTTTCAAGATTCCTCTGGCTATTCGGGGTCTCTTCTGATTCCATACAAATTTTAGGATTATTTGTTCCATTCTTTGAAAAGAGTGGATGGTATTTTGATGGGGATTGCATTGAATGTGTAGATTGCTCTAGGTAGCGCTGACATCTTCATAATGTTTGTTCTTCCAATCCATGAGCATGGAAGGTTTTTCCATTTTTTTGTGTCTTCTTCAATTTCTTTCATGAGTATTTTATAGTTTTCTGAGTACAGATCCCTTGCCTCTTTGGTTAAATTTATTCCTAGGTATCTTATGGTGTTGGGTGCAATTGTAAATGGGATCGACTCCTTGATTTGTCTCTCTTCTGTCTTGTTGGTGTATAGGAATGCCACTGATTTCTGTGCATTGATTTTATAGCCTGGCATTTTACTGAATTCCTGTATGAGTTCTAGCAGTTTTGGGGTGGAGTCTTTTGGGTTTTCCACATACAGTATCATATCATCTGCAAAGAGTGAGAGTTTGACTTCCTCTTTGCCGATTTGGATGCCTTTGATTTCTTTTTGTTGTCTGATTGCTGTGGCTAGGACTTCTAATACTGTGTTGAATAGCAGTGGTGATAGTAGACATCCCTGCTGCGTTCCTGACTTTAGGGGAAAAGCTCTCAGCTTTTCCCCATTGAGAATGATATTCGCTCTAGGTTTTTCATAGATGGCTTTTATGATGTTGAGGTATGTACCCTCTATCCCTATACTCTGAAGAATTTTGATCAAGAAAGGATGCTGTACTTTGTCAAATGCTTTTTCTGCATCTATTGAGAGGATCATGTAGTTCTTGTTCTTTCTTTTATTAACATATTGTATCACGTTGATTTGCAGATGTTGAACCCACCTTGCCGCCCAAGAATAAACCCCACTTGGTCGTGGTGAATAATCCTTTTAATGTACTGTTGGATCCTATTGGCTAGTATTTTGGTGAGAATTTTTGCATCCATGTTCGTCAAGGATATTGGTCTGTAATTCTTTTTGATGAGGTCTTTGGTTTTGCGATCAAGGTAATGGTGGCCTCATAAAATGAGTTTGGAAGTTTTCCTTCCATTTCTGTTTTTTGGAACAGTTTCAGAAGAATAGATATTAATTCTTCTTTAAATGTTTGTAGAATACCCCTGGGAAGCCATCTGGACCTGGACTCTTGTTTGTTGGGAGGTTTTTGATTACTGCTTCAATTTCCTTACTGGTTATGGATCTGTTCAGGTTTTCTATTTCTTCCTGGTTCAATTTTGGTAGTTTATACATCTCTAGGAATGCATTCATTTCTTCCAGATTATCTAATATGCTCACATATAGTTGCTCATAATATATTCTTATAATTGTATTTCTTTGGTGTTCGTTGTGATCACTTCTCTTTCATTCATGATTTTATTTATTTGGGTCCTTTCTCTTTTCTTTTAGATAATTCTGGCCAGGGGTTTATCAATCTTGTTAATTCTTTCAAAGAACCAGCTCCTAGTTTCGTTGATCTCTTCTCCTGTTCTTTGGTTTCTATTTCATTGATTTCTGCTCTGATCTTTATTATTTCTCTTCTCCTGCTGGGTTTAGGCTTTATTTGCTGTTCTTTCTCCAGCTCCTTTAGGTGTAGGGTTAGGTTGTATGTTTAAGACCTTTCTTGTTTCTTGAGAAAGGCTTGTATTGCTATATACTTTCTTCTCAGGACTGCCTCTGCTGCATCCCAAACATTTTGAACAGTTGTGT